>NC_086227.1:15760000-16060000 GCF_036321145.2 Pelmatolapia mariae | reverse complement strand
AACCCATTAAAAATGAATCAATATTTCAGACTTGATGGATGAACAGATATATGTTAACAGCATAATTATTGCCATCACAAGATTTTTGCTACTAACGTAATTTTATGTTGGCACCAAATGTATTCCAGCTTTGTACAGTATTGCACAATATTGTATGTTACTGTTTGTAGAAAGGGTTGGGATGTGTAAGAATTGAACTATCAGTTTCTTTTTCTTATATATTGTACATTTAGCTGTGACAAATTTCCAAGCATAAATATTACATTTTGTCATATGTCTGTAACATGTTTTTGTGTTATCAAATGTTCTACTTGTTTTTAAGTTTTTCTTAAAATCTGTCGACCTGTAGTTTTGTCTGTACTTTGCTGAACATGAAATTCCTGATGTCACTTTACAATACTTCAGATATCAGGGACCAAAATCCCTATGTGACAGCAGAATGCAGTCAGGCATATCTAGCAGCAATCACACACACACACACACACACACACACACACACACACACACACACACACACACACACACACACACACACACACACACACACACACACAATGTTCTTGCTGCAGGCACATCAAAATATAGTCCCAGTCTTGTAGTGCATTATATAGGTATTATAGTGGTATTGTTAAAAGAGGAAAAGACATTCAACAACCACAATAAGTCATGATTTTACAGGACATACTTGGTTGTATTCATTAAAATTTCAGCTTCCTATCACATACCTACTTATCACATCCCACATACCTACTTTTGTACATAGATGTTCTTTGACTCATGTAAATTTTCTTCAGCTAAGCCTCCAGTCTGTCCTCAGTCTCTATACTGATTACAGTTGATCAGTCTTGCCCGCAGGTCTTCTGTAAAAGGTGCCTAAACCACCTAAATTGGCTGCTCTTACTGTGAAGATGAGGCAGTAGCCTGATACCAAGGACTTCCTAAATCATCGAACCTTTTAAATTGAGATGAGCCACATAATGGAGAAATCAACTAACCCTAAATTGTTTTAGTGGGCTCATTACACAATTCTATGTAAAAGCTGGAAAAACAATGTTGAAAGTTCAAAGAGAGACAGAAAGGGTTTGTGAAAGAAATTAAGACACCATATGTGCTGTGAAACATCTGTTGCCCCGGGGGTAGGCAGGGACCAATGAAACTCCATTACTGCAAAAGATAATACATTATTATGACTGAATAAATAAATAAGCCATTAAGTCACTTAGAATTATCTCAAGCTCAAAAAGGTTTCACCGATTTAATTGTTTTCCTTTCTCCTTATGGTATCATTGCATAGTATGTATGAGATACGATTTTATCCAGTAGGATTTTGCTATAATACTGCATAGTTTTAAATTCCTTCTTCTGTATCACTGGCTCATTGTGCACCACTCAGAATTAAAGGCAAGAAAATAGTGCAACTGTGCCAGTGAAGAAGGATGGATGTTGTTCTTCTGTAATAATTGTTCAGGCCTGATTTATATAGAGACAAGAATAACAGATGAGATAATTTTTTTCCTTCCAGGCTTATTGTACACATTGAACCATCATAATGCCTTTACACTATAAACATGGCTTTTTGTCTGGAGGCGAAACAGCTGCAACACAATTATTATAAGGGGACCATGGTGAAACTTTTAGTTTAATGTATAGCAGCTGTTATTTGCTTATATTGAAAGATTTTTTGCATTTTAACCGCTTTCAACAAAGTTTAATTGTTTTGTAGTCACTAGGCTACAAGTCAATATTCCACTGATATTTGCCTCGACGCTCGAAGAAACAATGCCAGCTACTCTGGCATGGATGGCAATTATTACACCAGACAAAAATGCCACAAATGAGGAGGAGTTAGATAAATATAGGTTAACATATTATGAACGGACAATTGGCCCAATAGACCATGCTCTTCCAGCAGGATTTACCTAGTAAGGAGTCAGAGAATCACCATCCTCAAATCTGAGCGCTACTTTGATCTCGATTTGACATCTGTAAAGGTCGTATGTATGTGACTATATCGTGCACAAATGTAACAGTAATGTATAGAGAATATCAGTTCAGTAACACCAGGGTACTGCATTTTCTATTTCACTGCTAAATGCAGAGATTTTTAGTCCTCACAGGGTTGCTGTGATTTTGGCCAATATTTACCCATTACACTGTCTATAGGCACTAATCTTCTAACCTGAGAAACAAAGAAGGCAGTACTGGGTAAAATGACTAAATACTGAGTCCAAAATCAAACCTAAAAGCTTTGTTTGTTCTACCCACTCACAAGGTGTTTTTTTACTTTAAAATTCAACACCCAATACTGATATTAATAATAATAATTCTGTAACACCAAAATACTGTTAGTCAGCTGTGTTGTGGATGCATACTACGCATACCCCAGTGTGATTCAGAACTTCAAAACTTGCATACATGCATGTTTAATGAGTCAACACAAAAAAATATTAATGAATTTACAATATCCTTTGGTAATTTCTTATTAATTTATTTTGACTCACTGCTGTTTATTTCATGTAGGTGGGTTTTTTCTTTCATTTCCTGTAACATTTGGATATGCTCCTCTTTTCCAGTTTTACTGAATACTGTAGAAATACCCATTCATCTGTAGACATTAACCAATTATTCAAGATTAAATGGAAGAAAACATATCTGAATAGCAGATTGGGCAATGTTTGCCAATAAGGTGTGCTTTGGATCAGAAGAAGACTGCACACATCTCATCACAGTTCTACTTCACTTATTTAACTATGCAGTGAAATGTAGTAGAGAAACGCAGTGGTATGCCATTGTCTTTGACATGTAATGCATCATCATATATACAAAAAATATATTACCCAATCAAAATCCTACAAAACAGCAAACGTGATAGTACAAATTTCACATAATGGATTCATTTAGTTACCCTTAAAAACTCTGTTTCTTTCAGCCAGTAACTGCATTATAACACATTACAAAGGCTTTCATTCCGTGTTCGTGTGATTGGATGAACAGACTCCTATTAGAATTATCACTTGGTAGTCTTAGGTTCCCCGAGGAATTATCATTGGATGAGGTATCAAAATAGCTTCCGTTCCTCCCACCCCTGATGGCTCCACATTCATCAATGGAGGAAATGAAATTAAGGCCCTGACAACTTGATAATGAGGATTTGGTTGGAGAATAAAGAAGATTTTTGGGTTGTAATGAGCTCTCATTATTTATAAAGCAGAATTATAGAGCAAGGTGTGTAAAGGACCAAATACCGCCTTCTTCACTGTGAGGCAGAGTTAAAACTGTGTAACTGCGCTTCCTTGTTAGAAATTACTAGTGTTGTGACTGGTCTGAATAAGGCATACTACAAGCAAAGTTTTAATCAGACATTGGATCAAAAACATTGTCCTCGTCTTTCGGTCCAACTTGTGAGAAGAAAAAGCACCAACATTGTTAATTATTGTTGCCAAGTTTCAAAAGATTTTAGCATGTATTTATTTGTTTTTTTCCCCTTGATATCCAAGAGTTTTTGCTTCATCTTGTTGAAGGAACCCCATGCATATGTATGGCTTGAAGTTGTTTGGCTTTCTCAATATGTTTATTTAAATTTTTTTTTTTAAACTTTACTCATAATTTTGTGTTATTCCAAAGTAGATTGTCTTGATGTTGGAAATTATAATGAGATTTATGTTTCTAGGACACCATCGGAAATGAGGCTTTAGTCTCAGTAGGATATTTCAAGCACTCATCTGCTGTTTTCTTTTTTTCTAAATTTGAATCGAATAACAAAGCAGAAGATGATAGACAGCAAGAAAAGAAACAAAGGAGATTGGAGGCTTCATCTTAGTGCTGAACAACTAGACACTGACTAAAACTGAACAAAACCCCGAGAAAGTAACCTTACAGCACAGGATATAATGTGAATGTCCAGAGTATTTCTTCACTAGAGATAACATGTAAGTGTTATATCAGAATAAAAAAAATTGTAAGAATTAAAAACAAAATTATACCTGGCATGTTTTAATAGTTTCTTAAAATTGTAATTGTATTATAACCCTTGCATGTATGTTTTGGGCAGAGGCACACATTGTTTTGCTTTGACATTATAAGTAATGTCGAATTAGTATAAAAACAACTTTTCACCATACTTGGTGATTAACAACATTAACACTGCACTGCCTATTTTTGCTCGTGTTCCATTTCTGCTGGTTGCGACATTTATGAGTCTGAGTTTGTGGTTAAACTAATCTGCTAGCAAAATACAGAAATGACTTCTATACTTAATCTTTATATTTCCTGGAGAACAATTTTCTTATTGTGACATAAAGGTCAGCTTGGTAGGATATTTTTTTAAGTAACAGACCTTTATTTCTGGGAGATGTGATTTTCATAAAATTTCATTTAAATGCTGATTTTCCCTTTTTAAAACCATAATCTTTTCTTAATCTTAAATGAATGTTGCCTAACAATTCTGCAGAAAAAATACCAATGATCCCTTTAGTATCACCCAAATAAAGCACTTTGCTCTTAGACTGCAGGGTTATTTTTGGATCATTCAGTATTAAAAAGTACAGTAGGAGGCAGAACCTTCAGCTTTCCAGCTCCTCTTCTGTGGAACCAGCTCCCAATTTGGAATTGGGAGACGGACATCCTCACCCTCTCCCCCAAGTGGTCATGGCAGATGGACCTCCCTCCCTGAACCTGATTCTGCTGGAGGTTTCTTCCTGTTAAAAGGGAGTTTTTCCTTGCACTGTTGCCAAAGCGCTTTCTCATACGGCTTCATATGATTGTTGGAGTTTTGTCTGTTTTCTCTGTGTTATTGTAGGGTCTTTACCTTACAATATGAAGTTCCTTGATTTGGTGCTATAAAAATAAAATAAAATTGAATTGAATAGTATCCATATCAGGTACACCCACATACCGATAGGTTTCTTGCAACTGCCTATTTATAGTTATAGAAAAGAATTTCCAGCTGCACATATTTATTCCTTTAATACAACAATATCATTTTTTGGCTGTTTATAAAAGAAACAATGACACTGGAAAGATAAAGAAACCATGACTATATGGTTAATATGGATGTGCTGTCACCAATAAAGTGACCAAAACATTACAGAACACAAGCGCACTGAGCCGTAGACCTGCTCTAAGCTGACAAGCGGTGGACCATGTAAAACATGTTCATTTTTGGCACCGAAATTGCACTGTGCCACTGGATTAGATAGCCACACCCTCAGCTGTGCCTCTCTTCCCTCTGTGGAGTCACCAAGACACAAAACAGTCACAGAAATAACCTCAGTCATTTCACCCTGTGCTGACATGAAAATGAGTGTAGTGGATTAAGTGGGACTTTTGACTTCAGTCATGGTGCCACTGCAGTAATGCGTATCTGTTTCTTAGACTATGTACGACTAAAACACACTCAGTCAATATATATATATATATATATATATATATATATATATATATATATATATATATATATATATATATATGTATATAAGAATATATATATTCTTTTGGATACGGGCACAAGTCATATGGGCAACCAGTGTCTTCTGTCATGCTTTACCTTTTGTGCTTTCTGTTTGGGAGTTTTTCTGTACACATATGCACACATATTCTTTTGTCTTTTAATCAGGTTTGGTCCAACACATCAAAGGAGCTGCCTCTCCTTGAAGCTGAGTACGCTTGACTTGTTGCTGAGATGAATGACAACCAGGTAGGTCTACATCAACAAAAATAACAGAGAAATCACTAAACCTAAGCTCCTCTTGAAATGGCTTGGTCTCTAGTAATGTATTGCTGCGGCATGAACATGCTAGACTTCATTTATTACACCTGAAATTTGTTACCTAGAGAAAACTGTAGCACTGCAGTGCACTAGCGAGCAATCCTTTTAAACTTGGCACATACTAATAATTAATATTCATGTGGGAAAAATTAAACTTTCATCATAACTTACGCTCATATGTGCTGACATACTCAGTCATTCACCCATTTCTCTATTAGCCACTCTTATTATTTCAGTAACCTAACTGCTCACACATGCACTTCCACAGGAACGAAAGGATTAAATTGGTACTATGACAACTGCTATTACTGCTACTGCTGAGACAGAGTTTACAGCTGCCGAGTCCAAAATGTCAGATTACCACTGTTCTGCCTGACAACCTTCAACACATTAAATGCTACTACCATATGGTCTAATTAGACAGCACAGTATTAAAGAGAGTATCCCTTGTGTCTTTATTTGTTGTGCGAATCAAGAGTTAAGAAAAAAAAAAGCACTTGACTTATAAGATGCTAAATTTTGAGTTTTTATTTGTCAAACAAATGCATTATGCTTATTTCTTAAGGTAGTCGAACATACTGGCTCGGTTTGAATGCATTGAAATGATGAAATGAATAGCTCAAAAAGCAAACATTTGCTAAACTAGTGATAGAAATGTATGATTATGTTTAGCTGTCTTTCAGGAATAGAAAACAAAAATACACTTTAAACCAGAGGTACTGGTAGAAGTATAGAAACACTTACAAATGTGGAATTATCACTTGAGCAAAAAGTGCAAAAGAAAACTAATACTTTTTTTGTCATGTCGAAGACAATGAGGTCTTATTATTTATTTGAGCATGGCCTTTATTAACCTTCATATGCCATTATATAATAATTTTACAAAATATATCAAAAGAATTCTAAAATATTAAACAATGTGTGTATTGCAAAACTGCAAAATGAACATCTTTCCTCTAAGGTGTTTGGCCATGTGCTTGAGTCAAAATGCCTCAGGGTATCTACAGGTCCTGAGGCCTAGGTAATACCATATATTGCAGGTATTAATGAAACATATAGTATATCCAGCACTAAATTATTTAAGTTAGTCTAAATTACATTACTTGCAGAAAATCTGAAGTGATTAGAGAGCCTCTTTAAGAAAAGTAAAGTTCCCCAATTTGAAAATAGTTCTTGCTGAAGCACTTAAGGATCAATGAGGCCTGAAACTGTAATTTGCAGATGTTTTGTTTTCTTTTAAATATCTGTCTGTCTTTTAAGCATTACAAAAAGACAGCATATTTCCACAGCAGGATCAAACTACAGCGGAGCAGAGAAAAGCCATCTGCACCAAGTTTTGCGATGAGTCAAACATCTTGAGTAGCAAATGGGGGAGACGCTCCTCTTGTGATGCCTGTGGAGTTTCAGCAGCAGGTTCTTCCCCTATTCCCGACAATGGACAATAATGTTGTCCGTTTAGCTATTTGAGTGATCACAGCATTAACTAACTGAGTTTTGGAGCCCTGTTGTACGTAAATACAATACCCTCACCCCACCCCACTCCAACATAAATGTACTCCCTCACCCTGAAAATCACTTATTGTATTTCTACTATGAGATAATTACTCAGAGTCTTCATACTTGTACATGTACACAGCTGAAATGTCAAATAATTATGTGCATTCAAAGCCTTTTAGTACTGTGGGCTAACTCCAGTGTTTGCATAATGAAGCACTACATTAAGAAATCTTTTTACTCTTATTGTAATTAGGACAAATATTCTTTCTGTTGTAACGGGCTGCTTATTCCTAGAGATGCATTCCAGCCTCCTTGCCTGTTCAGTGTCTTGGCCTGGTTGCTCCATATTTATGAGAAACGTGTCTTTAAAAATGAACTCTCTGTGTATGGTAAGAGATGTTGCACTTACCGCTTCTAATTCTTATGCTGGTCAATAAAAAGTATCCAGCAATGCTTCTGAATGCATAAAGCACGATGAGGTTGCCAATAAAAAAACAAGCTTTGATTCAAAAGTTCCTGAAGAAGCCCATTCTGTCGATTCACTGCCTCTAAAAGCAAATGTTACTGCTCTGCCTGAAGAATTATTAATCGTTCCCCACTCAAATATTTTCCCATTCCCTCTCTTGGATGGGCCAGTGTTTCATTTCTATGGCAAGCACGAGCTGCCATTTGCAGACTATGAGAGCAAATGTTAATTTGCCCCGTGTGCATTTCTGTGCCAGAGGAGCCATAGGGCTGGAAGCTAACACAGTGCTAAAGAGAGGATGGGCTGACTTGAGTATTTACATAAGGTAATGTGATTGAGTTGTTCCCATAGATTCTTCCCTTCCCTCAAAACCCTTGGGTGAGGCAAGGAATAGGACGTGTGTGTGTGTGTGTGGACAAACACTGGTCTGGCCAATCATCACACCATCGCAGCACAACTGTTGCCTCATATTTTTCAGTGGCTCCTGCTGAGATGTAGCGACACATCATATAGACATCATCCACTCCAGATTATGTGATAGTCTGTCAGGATCATCTTCTTCTAGTCTACAGATGGTACATGAACAGGTATAGAGCGCTTTTTAGACTTCTGGAGTAGGTGCTGGTACACTGTTTTGTAATCTGCTTATTTTTCATTACTGTTAAGTCCCTTGAGACTTGCTTCTCACTAAAGTCCTTAATTTTGGACTTTACTATTAGGACATGGCCATCGCATTTGAATATATCTTTATCTATATTATGTATTATGCTAGTAAAAGCTTAACAGTAGTATAAAAATGGAAAAGCAAACAGCATCTAGCGCTGCATCAGATATCTGTTATTCAGAAATAGCACCAGGTGGGACAGTTATGCTAATAATCTAAAGATAATGGATATAAGTTGCTGTCAGGTGGCTATCAGTATTGCAGTAACAAGGGATGTATAGGTTTGCAAGTCAATCTATTACACACATCTACCTTTAGATGCTATCTTAGGATATATTTACATTGTCTGATACTAAATCTACTACATAATGTGTCATAGAAGTGTTAGTTTGTGGAGAGCTTCAGACAAATATAATATCTTAGCTAACAACTATACAAAATTATAATTTACAGACACACCGAAGTACATTTGATTTGGACATTTCCAAAGGTCGATATTATTGATTTTAAACCTGGGCAGCAATCTTTTTTCCACAAACTGAATGGTTGTCTCATCCAAAGCTAAATGGCTTTACACAGCAGAGGAGAAAAAGGGAAGGAGGGAGGAAAAGCAGGTCAGCTGTTGACATGGACAAATGGGGATACAGCATATACACTATAGTGACCCAAATAGGACCCAAAGGTACAAATATTTTTATATTATATAAGATTTTATTGTATTTTAAATGACTCTAAGATATTAAGGCAAGCAGGTGGAAAAACAAGGAAAAAAATTGCATAAACGGACATCAGTGTGTTTGTATCGTGCTTGCTTGACAGCTTATGTGAAGACTATTCAGAAACAGCTAAGAACTGAGAAGGTCAAACTTTCATAGCCTAAAAAAAATACATATTAGTGTTTTAATTTCTTAAACTCTTATTTGATGATTTCTTCATTATTAAGCATTTCCCTGATGATTCAGCCACATGGTGGTGCTGGTGGACTTCTGACTGTAGTCCATCAAGCGATTATCTGTCACACACACTGCCTCCTTTCAATCCTACATCATCTCATTCTCACTCCCTCTTGCTTTGACTTATCACATCCTCAGCCCTCTCGCGTCTGCTCTTTTTCCTTAACATAATGTGAGATGAGGTGAAGTGTTATGGCAAATTAAGTAAAATTAAGACAAGGGAATAGCACTACTCACCTATGTCGTGCGTAACTTTTATTGCACAGCTACTGACAGAGCCCTGCCAGTACTGCCCTTGGACATGGGTGTTGATGACAGACTGCAGACCATGAAGGGAGTGGGAGTGTTGCATCCAGTGGAGGTGGAGGTGCCTGCACAACATATTATCAGTCACCCTCAATGGTTTGTTTTGTTCTCTTTCTCTTTTCACACTTGGTTTGCTATTTTTTCCTCTCCCCCCTTTTTGCATCCTTTGTTTGGCTGCGTGCCCCCCCCCGCAACCCCCTTCCACGTCTTTGTTCTCAAGTTCTCTGTCTTTTCCCGGTTTTCTGTTAAGGTCTTGTCATTTGCTCAAATCTCGAGGTCTTTACCTTTTCCTTCATCCACATTCTGCTGTTATCTGTACCGCCACCTTCTTACCAACGTCTCCCTTTTCCTCATTCTGCCAACCACTCTGCATGGCACCTGTCTAATTCTCCTTGTACCCACTCTGTGGTGCCACTCATCGCTTGCTCCTTCACCCTCCCCTTCTTCCTTTCCTGGCTCTCTTTGCCCTGGCAGTCTGACAATTGTTGGAGCATACACCACTAAGCAGTTATCACCAGCTCACAGAGGTGTGTGTGAGTGTGTGTGTGCACATGTGTGTGTGTGTTCATGTGCATATGTATGTTGGGTAATAATAGAAAGAGAATGCGTATATGTGAGCATGCGTGTCAGTGTGTGCGTTTTTCTGTTTATATTGAGGTGTACAGCTCTTGTGTTGACTAAAACAATAAAAACAATGTGTCAGACAGGTTCCATTATATTGGAGCTTTGTATGGCTCTTCTACTCTAGTGTATGTTTTTTTTTTTTTAAAATTTGCAACAATGATACTGAAAGGCTGTGACTCCTCTTCTACCACTGCCAAATATCCCTTGTGTCTAGCCGCTCTGGATCCATATAAAAGGCACTCATTTCTTTGTCTTCAAGGTTTTTTTTTTCTAGTTTTGGTCCCATCTGTCATTGGGAGGGGGTTGAAAGAAATGAGGAATAAACCCAGCTGGAATCCTTTGTCTGTTGAAGGGAGATCACATTGTAGTACGACCAGGACAATGCTGTTTTGGCCTTATGGGTAATGAGAGGTGAGGGACATACGCTTCATTCTTCTGGAACCAGGAATGCCAAACAATCATCGTGAAGGAAAGTGATTCACGAGTGTTGGATTTGTTCTCCTTGATACAGTGAATCATGTTTAAAACTTTTTCCAAGCTATCTTCTTTGTCATATTTTAAATGGAGGACAAAGGCATTCATGTGAAGAATGATGTACTGGAAGAGAAAATCCAGTGGAAGTCATCTGCTATAATATTGTTTGGTGATTGTAGTAACTTTATTTAGATGGAATTTAAAAACTCCAGATTAAAATGTGCTTTTACAGTCAGGCCAGAGCAGGATACTCAGAAAGTAAATTAAAAAAGCCAAACAAAATTTAGACAGCACCGAGTGAGTAAAACAACAGGAAAAACAGAAGGAAATTTTCAAAATGCATAATGTTTTATAAACAGTAAAAGTATAAACAATAAACCAGACAGTTTGAAATATTGAACATGGTATAAAACTATTATATAGGGCAATAGGAATTCATATGTATGAGCTACAACCTTGATGAAAGTTAAAGAAAATATGCTTCACGCACAAACATCATAGTTTTCCAAACAAAAAGGTACTACTGAAAAAAAAAAGAAAAAAAAATTGAATTCAACAGCATGCTTCGATTTGATGATAATTATGTGTGCAAATTATGGTGCTGTCCTTACTTTTGATTGGACATGCACAGCAGGGAGTTGAAGTTGGGTTCCTCGTTGCTCTCATTCTATACAATAAAACTGTGAGAATGGTGGTGCTAACATGCAATATAAAACTCATTAAAATTTCATTTCATGGGGTGAGTTGCACATCCTCTAGCTGTGACAATTTACCCTCCACCTTTAAAAGGGAAATAATTCTGACACTATGGCTATTTGGATTAGAGTGTAAATATAGAAGTGGATATAGCTCCACGTAATGATCCAAGAATTACATAAAGAACTGCAATCTTTGAATCTGTAAAATCCACCTACAAGCGTACAGTGTCAGCTGATAGGGAAAAAAAGAAGAAATCAAAGAAGTGCTTGATGAGTATGTTTGTTTAGTCATCTCTGCTAACTTTATATTGTGGTTTAGTGATGGAACTAATGATAATTAGTTGTTTCGTGGCCACTCTAAAGCCAAGAGGCTTACAGGGTATCTAAAGGGGATGGCTGTTTGTTTAAAAGCACGAAACAGATCAGTTATGTTGCTGCCCTGAAGGACAAATACATATGGCTACAGCAGAGGGGATGCTTGGAAAAATGAAATGAGCACGGACACGTCTTGGGAATAAAGGGAAAAAAGCATCAGTATTAGGGAGGTATGTCTTATTCCCCTTTCTATGCATAACTTGCAAATTATCTATGTTTTTATTTTCTTCTTGCCACATATTGGATAGCAAGCCCAAGAGACCTATTAAGGAACCAAGGGAAGAAAAACACCAGATTTCATCTGATTCCCAGGAGTTTAGAGTCTTACAGTGTTAAGAACACTTACTGGAAAAAGTCCACAGTAGTACAAAAGTTTTAGGTGAAGTTTTTTCTTTTTCTTTTTTTTCATGTGGTATTGATCCACTTATCATTTTCTTTCCCTAGTGTCTGCAGCAATAGTGCAAATTAGATAGCCCTAATGCAGCCCATGCACCGTGATTCAAACTTCAGATGTACCAAACAAATAAACACACAAACAAACAAAAATCAAACAAACCCAAAAAAATGCAAATAGAATATCATAATAGCTAATAATATAATGATACTATATCCCTTATTATTAATATAAAGCATAATAATACTACTGATAAACAGTAACATCACCAACAAAAAACATCATCTTTGGCTTAAACTGTTGCTGCATTTTGACCTGTGCTTTTAATCAATTAATTAGCCATTGCCATTTTGCTACAACTTATTCTTATAGTACTGCAGTTGTGCTACTTTAAAATAAAGAAACACAGATTCAGATGGGTGTTACAAATTATTACTTTTTTGCTTCTTCATTTTCATGACGAGACTTTCTTTGAAGACATTTTTGATAAATTTCTCTCTTTTAGCCTAAATAAGAGTGCGTACCTTTGTTAGTAAGGTTATCATTTAAAGTCAGAAAACAATGGCAAAGATGACTTTAAATGTTCAAGTAATTTAAGCTAGATGAATAATTTGATGCAATTTTTGTTTACTTTTAAAATAAAAATGCACAGAAAAATCCTGTGTAACATCATGCTATTGTGTAGATGGCCATTATCTTACGACAGATGGTGTTATCAGAAGATAGAAATATAAAAAGCACTTTCATTCCCATTTTTTGGTATGCCACAAAAAATATAATACTAAAGTCACGAGTCATTAAATTTGGTGACCTCACATAACAGCTTTCCAAATTCAACCCGAGAGGAGGACTAATGAACCAAAAAGTACCTGAAAACATATGTGGGTATGCTACACATTGTGGTTATATGACTTTGTTGCTTAAAAAATGATGGTAAGATGCCTCTGTATTTTTCTTTTTTTTCCTCCCAAACTTTGCTTTCTAACTTACCAGCAAAGGTCATCTACTGGAAATAGTCAAAAATTGCAACCAGTTCAAAATTAAACTGAATGGCGCAATCTAATGCATGCAGAATGTTCTCATTGAATTACTTTGGTGAATAAAATCACGCTGTCTTGTCTGAATGTGGAGAAATTGTTCTTTTAAAGTACACAGTAGGAACTAAGTGTCTTGGATTTCCATGACAAAGTCTATAGTAGTATCACACAGGCTAGAGGTGAATATTAAACAAATGTCCTGTATAAGGATAAAGATGCTGAAACACAGCACAATAGGAATGTGATGTTAGGAAATGTATTTTCTTTCAGTGTCAGAGGTTGAAAGCAGATGACTGAATCCGCTGCAAGAGAGCATTTTGCCCATAGGATTAAGATTGGATGGCTGGGTTTAAACCTGTCAAAAGAGCAGACTCAAATCCCTCACTCACAAACACTTTATGGTTCTCACTTGAGGTGCTTGTGAGCAGTGGTGAAAGGAGATATTTCTCTTTCATGCCACCTACTTCAGAAGCCATTCAGCACATCAACTGGATTGTGGAGAATTTGTAGGGCACTGAGCAAAGAAGTGAGATCAGGGAAATTAGTTATCATGCTTTTTCCCCCCACATTTTTGACGGCCCTATTACAATTCACTCAAAAAATGTTCTTCTGCCTGCTGCACAATTGTAGAAAAGTAAGTACTAAGTAGCTTTAAGTTTTTCATCTGATGCAATATTGAATTGTTTCCTCTTAAAAAGGGCACATTTGAGTCTCATTATGATTGCAGCTCTGTCATTAAAGGTAAGCTCAAATCATTTTGGTACCAAAGCGTCTCAAGAAAATTGGTTGTAAATATTTCAAGTAATCTCACTATATATAATGGCAACCGGGAACCTAATTCATTATTAATGTGTTAAAACTGCATTATAACCCTTGGTTTATGTAAAGCATCATTGAGCGCGCAAATAATACTTAGTGAAATATAGAAAATAATTAACTTGAGCACAAAACTATTTGTGTGTGGCAGTACTTTTTGGATGTGTCTTTAGTGTGATGGAGAGCAACCAAGGGGGAAATTGGAAGGGCAAACAACAAAAACAAGAAATGATTTCTGAGAAGTTGTTTGAGTGGAATCACAATGTCTTGTTATTTTGCAAAATTATACTGTGTTTGCATAAAGAGCATAACACTTGGGAATTGCCTTGTGTATCATGCAAATGTTACCCCTTAGACTCCTTTCACCAGTTTCTTGTTGCAATTTGGAATATCTTCAACTCAGTGAATATTGATTTATCAGTGATAAGGTTTTCACCTTCAGGTTCGTGATATCCTGCCATCATTTGCTGCAGAGAAACAAAGAAATGCAGTCAAATTGTAATTTTATATTTATGACATTATATATTTAAACCATTGCAGAATAACAAAAATAGCTAAGAACAAACTGAAAATATGTAAGTTTGAGATTCCAAGTCTGAAGTATATTTCTGAAATGAACATGAAGTGTTAGCACTTGGATTCACAAGCCTTTTTTGGGTGTTAGATCCAATTTACAAACAGGGAGTGTATAGATGATTATGCTTAAAGACCCTCCACAGCCAACATCAAAATATCCCAGTACACACATCACTAATCACTAAACTTCTTTAATTCTTTGTTTTAATGACTATTATCATGAGATAAGAAGCTAGCAGGCATAATTAGATAGCGCAGCTCCAGCTAAAATGTTTCTGTTGTCAGTCTGAATCTTTAATGCTTCATCAGTCCAGGGAGCTGCATTGGAGTTTAATATACACTTGGCCATTTGTACTTTTAAATGCTTGGTGCCTGCTTCAATATAATGTTGCTATGTTACATCAGCTATTGCAAGCCATTTAATTGAAAAGAACTATTAAAGGCCTTCGGTGCATTGGGATAGCAAAAGTAATGGCAGCCACAGGGGAGATAACTTTGAGTGGAAAGTTCTCCAGAGAGAGTTTCTCTGGACACACACACTAAATTCTGGGTCAATAGAGCCCCCAAAGAAGTTTAAGCTTTACCTCTGTCAAGTATAGACCACAAATCTTTGTTTCTTTTCACATTCCATGAATATTGACAATTTGTCATCCAATGTTATGAATACTTTTGCTATCTGTATTTTATAATTCATGGCCTCATTGATCTATGTAGACTGGTATTTTACATGGCAGGCAATATATATTTGTCATAGCAGAGAAAACACAGGTGTTTCTAATATAATTATGATGACTCAGTCTCATAGTAAGCCATGCCCTTTAGCTAGCATGTGCAAGGCAAAACCTTAGAAGTTGCATACCTGGATGAAATTGAACCATTACTAATTACACATTTGCTTTTTCTGTGACGTGTCAAAGCGTCTGCAAAAAAGCACCTATAGGCAGGTGAAAAATGTCACTTTTTATTTGATCCAAGCTATGTATGAAATGTGTATTTCAACACATGCCTATTTCAAGTTACATGTTGGAAGTAAATGAGCCTGCACAAACTTGAGGCTATTCTTTGCTGCTGTTCTGCAGTCTAAATGAATAAATAAGCAGTGTGCAAGAATTTCAAAGGCTCTGAAATCAAAGCAATTTACAGCTTTATTTAGAAAGGATTAGTTTGTATGGGGGTGTCAGTTAATTTGATGTTTCTGTTGCACTGCCAGGCAAAGTCGATATAACCTGAACTGACCAGGGTCGTGCTGCATTTATTTAATATCCTTTGTCGTGTTTACCATCTCGTTGTTACACACATTATGTTACGAATGGTGCCAACAAAAATCAAATGCGCCATGTATCGATAGGTGGGAGCTCTTCCGATCAAATAGTTTCAGAAATATATGGATTATGTATTCAAGGGAAGTGACTTCTGGCAGGGGTTCTTAGTTTGTTAACTTGAGGTCTTGCTCTTCTAAATGTGTGCATACAATCAGAGTTGTTGTATTCATGACAATTGTTTAAGAGAGAGCAACAATGATGATGAAACTCTGGGAAACTTTTGTAAAGGAATACTGCAGAAAACTAACAGGGCTGTGCTTCAGGCTGAGTGGAGGGTTGACAGATGAGTCCCGGAAAATGAAAAAAAGTCAAACTTGTTGATGCATAGACACACACCTGCACACACACGCCCATGCACACACTGTACATCATTTTGCATCATTTTTTGATTAACCTCAATGTGACCATTCAGAAGTGAGAGTCAAGGTTCTGCAGTGTTTTTGGATATTTCAGCATTTCTGCGATTGACACAGCTCGTGTGCTCCCTTGGCAATAAAAATACAATAAAGGCATTGTTACCTTTACTCGATTAATTGGCATAACTGGACTCACCTCCTCGTGAACTTCACCTGCATCGATTTTAGTTATTGTTATAATCATGTTCAGATGGGCATTGTCATAACAAAGAGGTCAGATGTATATATTGTGGCTTTCCATTTATTATGAATTGTTGCTCTGGAGCCCTGCTGTCGAAATAAGTATTGATTAGGAAGGGCTGATGGTAGCTGTGTTTGATTATTCATGTGAGGACTTACCTGGTTAGGATCGATATGGCCCCAAGGATGGGAACTATACAAATGCTCATACGTGTCGATAAACGCATACACACACACACACAGTAAGGGGCACAGAGGAAAACATGACCATGAAAATAAAATATATTTCTCAGTCACATATGAATTTCCCTTGTTTTATTCATTTAGTTCTTTTTTTTTGTCTGAATTTTGCATTCAAATAAGAAAGTGTCAGATTTATGCAAGGTATTTTGCATTTGGGACAATATTGGTAATGCATCATTTTGTTTGCTAATTCTACAGTTGCTCTAAGTAGAATGAAAACATGTCAAAACAGCAGCAGGAAGATTGTAAGTAAGCTTGCAATTAACAACCGAGACGCACCATCAAATTTCTTTAGACAGAAATGCTCCGAGTTGCTAAAACCCGGCTCATATTCTATTTGTCACTGCCAGCACTAACAAACCTGACACGTTAAGTAAACAACAACACAATAGAAACACAAACAAGAGCCTATTACCTGTGGCAGACATTGTGCCTGTGCTTGTTTCTCTGGATCCAGTGGAATGGTAATGGTTGGACAATGATGGGAATGGAAGCAATCTCCTCATTGTAAATGAATGTACAGCTGCTGAATTGTTTCACCCAAAGAAATCAAGACGAAAAACCCCATCAATTAGCAGGCACACACAGAGGCACGGTGTGATGTGAATGACAATAATCAAGGCCTCCTCCTCCTTCTCCTCCTCCACAGTAACCAACATCAAACATCCAGCTGGTAAAGCGGTCTGAAAATGAGGGCCGAGCAACTCTGCGCTCCCTCTCCCTCAGAAAGAAATGCTTACTAATAAGTGTGGCAATATATTTTGGTTTTGTTCTCCCTTGAGGAAGTAAGTGTGTGGAGATTTGTGAGTAGCGATTGTATTAATGCAAACCCCCCCCCCCACAAAAAAAAATAACCCAGCTGTGTTTGATACTTATAGCGGAGCAATCGATAAAACACTAAATTTGAGCACAATGGGGCACCTGGGGGGTTTGGGTGGGGTCGGGGTGGAGGGTGGTGAACGTATGGAAATTGTTGTTTGTGCGGGCATTTGTCTTTCCGCATGCTGTACGTCTCTGTGTGCGAGTGTAACCAAATAATAAAATGGGCACACAGAGCAGCAGGTGAGCCTACTCCCACATGAGGACCCTGCGGTGAGGCTCCAGATTTGGCTGAGGAAGTGCAGGAGGCCTTATCAAAAGCCCAGGGAACAACAAAAACCTCAGCTGCACAAAGGACTCCTCAGAGAGAGAAGAATCTCTCATTTAAAAAGAAGCCGGCTGCATCTGTTTTCTCTGTTTGTTCTAATTCCACACACATGAGGCTCTAACTGTATTTTTTTCCACCACCACAAAAAAAAAAAAAAAAAGGATTGAAGAAGAAAACAGAGCTTTATGCCATGTAGGTCTCTCTAGCTTTGTCAGGGTGTGACAAATGCATTATAGAGATGAGCTACAACAAAGATCTCATACAAATAAATATGTATAGCCACTACACTTATGCTAATCTGTTGTATTACTTCAAGATGATGGATCTGACCTGACTGGTAAATTCTTTGTGGTGCATAAATCCTCATTTTCGCATATCAAAATGTTGTGCTCCTTCTTGCTTAAATGCTCTAAATACATTTATTTGCTATGAGGCTCAGTATAGTAAGGTGTTTTTTTTTTTTATTTACCCTTTTTTTTCTTCCCCAAAATGTAAAAGCTTCCTCAAAAGTTCTGGACATGTTTTCCTCCTTTGCATTCTCCCTCTGTTGTTACACTGCATAGGTTCAAGAAATATTTAATCCGATACTTAGGTTTATGAAATGTATTTGTATGCAGAAAGTATGATGAGAGCACATTGCATTCTCCACTGCTGCTCTTCTAATCCTTACACTATTATTCACCCTGTGCATAAAGTCGAGGCTGAGGCATCTTGAACAGATTAGAACTTGGAAAAAAAAAAGTAAATGTCATAAAGGCTGTGTTTTTCAGCCTTTAAATTGTTTGTGTTTAGACATGGAACTACGGCAATTGTGCAACAAAAGCGGTCACGACATTGTCTTTTGGTGCAAGACAAACTCCACCGCAACAGCAACCGAGGTGACGAGCTCAGCCCGGTCCTTTTTATCCTCGATTCTCGTCGGGGGAGTAGTTAAATATTTTCAGCTCTAACTTCACATTTTCACACAAATGGCCATCCTCTGCTTTGAAGTGCTGCGTATTCTGTCCTTTACCTCGGCGGAATGTATACTCAGACACTTCTTGGCAACTCTTCACGCAAAGCACAACACTCAAGGTCAGTTTGGTCTCCCTGGCAACAGTGCAATACATTTGGCGCATTGTCAGGCTATTTAATCAAGATTGGCTCTCTGTGTGTCAGATCGACGTGGACATTCCTTTTATCTGAAAAACTGCTAAGTGAGGCGGGCGCCCCTCCCGGAAGGTGAGGCACCCAGAAGAATAGAGAAGGCGACAAGATGTGTCTTGCTAGAAGGGGAAAGTAAGAGCGGATTGTGCAGCGCATCAGCGTTGTGGCTCTTAGAAGTCCTTGATGATGCCGTCATATTGATCAGACTCTGCTGTGGTGACCCACAGTAAATCTATTCGCAGATGACCGCTGCAATTCAAAAAGCTTTCGCAAATAGGGCAGCGAGAAGAATAAACAGAAACATTCCGCCAACTGATTTTCAATCCACTTAACCTCTCCACTTCTCATTCCAACAATAACAGGGCAGGAGAAAGGGACAGAGGAACAACGGATGGGAGGGGAGTAATTTTGCATCTCATCTGTTGACAGTCAAGTATGTTGTTATCATTGTGTGCTGCCCTCTAGTTTATCTCCCTCTGGAAGATAGGGGCTTACTTCTCGTGACTATAGGGCCAGACAGCCAATTATCTATGTGCCCTCTATCAGATGTGATTTATATCACTAGGCTGTCCCTACTCTGCTGTCCCCTCTCTGCCTGTGATCAATCACTGGGCAAACACAAAACAGGCCTTTACCAAAACAAACAGTTAATGTTCTGGATTGACTGCTAAGGAGACTGAAGATATTAATTGGCTTAGATCGTTACACAAGGCAACACACTGACATTGAGAAAACACCAACAAACCAACAAAAACTTAAGGCACTTTTTTTCACATTGGCAAAAATAAATCCACTGTTAGATACTCAGTGCTGTGAACTGCGAGGATGAAGCTGTTTTAATTCTGCCTAAGGACAAACGATGCTAACAATACTAACAGCGTTAATCTGTTTATAACTTTAACCCAAAAACATATCTGTTGAACAGCTACAACTTCAAAACCAAGTCTGGTACGATATATAGTAGTTGGCCATGTGGTGGTTTTAGAAACATCAGTGATCATTTCGAGTTGTTAGAGAGGTCACTTTTTACCCCACTGGTAGTTAAATACAACTAATGCAACTGAAAACAGCCCCAAACTGCCTCCTGTCACCCATAAATAGTAGATTTTAGAGGTGCAAGTTGAATATTTACACATGAATAGCAGCCCTATGTTTTAATATTTAAACCATCAATGAGTATCATGTAAATCTGTGTGTAGACACTGATATGTATGTGTATGTTAAATCGTTTACTTTTTTGTTTGCTTTTCTTGCTTAAATACTTAAAAATAAATTGAACCATAATACATTTAATGCTTAAAAATACAAAAGTATCGGTTTAACTAGAGGGATAGAAGGTCGTTTTTTTGTTGTTTTTTTAAACAGAGTTAACGCAAATACTGCAGAGGGCTAAAGTCTGAAGGGGTGCTGTGCTCAAATCAACACTGACTATCTGATTAGCAGGAAACCGTCCAGGTCTCCTGTTTCTTGACGCTGTGAAAGCCCACACCATAAAGCCTTCACGGCAGTACAGGTATGGAGAAAGCAACTCTCCTATGTATTTTTGTATTGTGAGACTGTAGTGAATATTTCAGGATCATGATGTGATCAATACCAGAAGGCTGTCTGGTTAATGATGTAGAACCTGAGTATCGTCTGAGAGACGAGAGACGGGTAGAGTCGGGTTTGTGAACTCTCCTCTTTCATTAAAGACGTGATCAGTAAGCACAACATGTCTCTCACTCAAGGGCACCGTTTTAAGAAGCCTCATACTAAAGAAACTTTTCTTACTTAGAGTATGTGGATGTAACTATATGTGTGTGGAAAGAATGAGAGGAGGAAGGAAAAGCACACTGGATGAAGAAAGGGAATTCCCCCCCCCTCCTTAAAGTAAATAGGTCACAGGACAAAGTGCATCTGATGAAAGCATTACCTGAGCTGGTCAGCTCTGCTGCTCCAGATATCCAAGGTTATGGTGTTTGAATACAACAATGTAGCACCAAACTATTCATTACTTATTAGAGATCTTAGATGTTATTTTTTAAACTGCATTAACACAGTTCTGGTTTAATCCAGTTAAAATGAAAACACATGCAGATAGGCCTTTTTCCACTGATTGTTTTCACACATTTCCGCCAAAAAAGCCCGGTGGCAGTAATGAAAAGCTGGCACAGCTTCCCAGTATTGTTGCTCTAGCTTTTGGATTTGCTACAGCAAAAAAAAATTTGTCATCATTTTGATCAAACGTGAGTGAAAGCCACAGCAGAGAGAAGCCTCTCGGTGAAAACTCAAGCCCAACTTAAGCTACTTAACGTTGTCAAAATGCAGCTGGTTCTCAAAAGGCATCAAGGCAGAACTGGCTCCACGCTGGCTGGTGAAAAGGAGGTAAGAGTGCACTCAACCACAAGGTAAAACATGTTACAAACTTTCACAAGTTTGTACTTTTTAATTTTCATCTCTCTGCTCTCCTGCAGATATCTTTCTTCCACATGCTTTTTTCCTCTTTTTGCTTCACCTTCCCACTTTTTTGCCATCGAACGTGATGGCTAGGCAAGAAGATTGGCAGCGCTGCACTCTTTATTAAAACAAAGGTTGTGCTGATAAAGACAGTCACGCTCGCCCGCCCCCACACCAATACAATGGTCAGATTTGAGTTCCTCTCTGTTTGAAGTGACAAAGGAAATCTGGATAATTGTATGATTGATTCTCTTGTGTTCTTCCTCCACTTCACTGAGCAGGCTTTATTTAGGAACTGAAGAGGGAGAGAAATCTTGAGATGCAAGATGCTTGAGCCTGCAGAGACTTGCATGTGAGCTGAATGCACACTTAAATGCACACACACACACACACACACACACACACACACACACACACACACACACACACACACACACACACACACACACACACAAACCCACCAACTATTTTTGGAGTGCGGTTGCGCATTGTTGAGTGTGTGTGTGCATCGATGAGTCAACTGACTCTTTCTCTGCCCTTTGTCTCTCTGCCACTTCCACCTCAGAAAGCCAAGGAAGATCACATTAAGTGGGGCTGCTGTTGCGTAGCTGTATTTGGCTGAGTGCTGAGGGAGATATGGGGCAAGGCATTACTCTAAGTCAGTCCCTACAGGCTTCAGCCGATCCAGAAACAACAAGGCCAGTGTAATTCACGGAGCCAGACATCCTCACTTCAGTGGTTCAAGGCCTGTTATAAGCCCATGGCTTCTTTGAGAGAGGACATTGTCTCCTATTGACCAACATGTGCGAGAATACATCACTCTGTCATTTTTTTTCCCAGCCATTTGAAAAGTCATGGAAATACACATTACATTTCATTTTCTAGTATTAAATTAACCTCTTAAACACAACTGCCACTGCACTCTGATCCTTCATGATTATGAACATGATGTGACAGTCACATTTCATCATCATTCAGCAAAGAGGCTAATGAATATCAAAAAAAGCTGTCCCAGCTAATATGAGCCTTTCCAATATGATCCTAACAACAATAGCGTGTTAAGATGGAGGAGTACTGTTTTGAAAAACTGTCAGTTTCAAGGGTATTTCTTAGTTTTTCTACATGATAAAGAAATGCTTCTGTAGCAAATGCAAAAAAAGTGTCAGCATGATTTAAAATGTAATACATTTACAGTAAAATTAACTGTAAATAAATAAAATATCCATACATCCCTCATTTTTTTTTAAATTGTTGCAATCCCAATAATAATAATGATGATAAATTTCATGTTTTAAATCTAGTATCGTAATACTTTTGCATTACCACAAACTGAAAGAGTGCACAGGTATTGCACCTTCATTTGCACTTTGTCTGTCTTATTTTTCATAAAGTCAAGTTGAGGTACTTGCCTGTGACCTGATCCAGATTGCGCTGGAAACAGATGTTTCTGTGCAGCACATTTTTGCAGTTGAAGTGACACTGATACCTCCAGTTATATTGCCAGGAATGCAAGGTTATTTTTTAAAACTGCTGCCGCTACTTGAACCTTTCAATCTTGACTTGCTTTTCAGTTGTAATTTGGACTGGTTATATTTACTCATGCTTGCTTTATACATACTTGTTCAACTAGCTGTATCAATAGAACTTTAAGGTTGCATGTACACATTACTTGACAAGAAAGCAATGCCGATCACTAATTTTGGGGACGCTGAGGGAACCGGGACCCATGAACAATAACTCTCGAGATGACATTTAGCAAATCACGTGAACTCCCAGGTGTTCAGAAACAGAGTGACTTTCCATAAGCTCCGGAACAGGTGACAGACTGACCAGAGTAATAGTTGGTTATTTCTACCTAAACTTGTGCAGTTCTGTAAAATTAGGGTAGGGTATCACAATGCCAGGGGATTGCATTGTGTTCATGTGCCAGCTGGGAATCCAGGGCTCATTTTTATGTCCCACTCCATCCCTGCACCTGCTCTACTCGTGTAGCTGAATGGACAATAGAGGAAAAATGCTGTCGTCTCTGCACTTTTTCTCCTCATGTGAATGTTAGGAAGGATATTATTGCAGATGACAGATATAATTCTCTCATAAATAATTCTTCAAGTAATTATATCTTAAGCTGTTTTCCACATGTGTTACAAGGTTTACATAATCAGGATGTGTATGTATGTGACAATTAATTTCATATTTTTTCATATTTTAAATGATGACAATAATATAATGAAATGTTATTACTGACATAATAGAAATGCCTTCATGACCATAAGTAAAGGTTTATTTCAAAGATGTGAGACTGAAGTGCAATGGTTGACGCAAATACACAAAATTATGTTAATATTAGAATCAGTCCACCATTCCTGTCAGCTTTTGCTCTCTTGAAATCTGAAAGCTGCTTTTAAGTAGTTCATCTGACATCCAGATGTTTAGAAGTGGATGTCTTAAATGTCTGAAATGCTTTATTGTTAGATATATTACAAAAATAACCAACTTAGTTGTTCGGGTTTAGTTATCATGAAACAAACAAACCAAAATAAGAAAATGAAGGGCTTTTGCTAGGAGCCAGTAATGGTCTGATAATGCAAAGGTTGACTGAGCATGAACTAATTGGCCCACTATTGTTAATCAATATACTTTTTGCATGCTCCAGGGGTAATAGCACTTAATTATTCTGGTCAAAGGTATTGGCTATAATTGATGTGCTGGATATAAAGATAAAAACAGTACGAGAAAATATCCCTAACTTGATTACTGAAACCTTGATTACTGTGTGAGATGTACTTTTAAATACAAATAGAAATCTGGAGGACCTTTCAAAGTTAGGACTAATGTGAATACAAGAGGTAAAACCACTTGCTTTTGGTGTATATGCTTTATGACAGATGGAACATAACTTATGGGACATGACAGGATTGGGTGATAACATCTCTAGGCACCATAGGAAACCTAAAAGGTCTGTTTTAGCTTCAGGTAAAAGGTGAAGATCATATTTGGCATCAGTCATGTCAGAATCCTTAAAAAGGCTTCCTGTACATGGAACCCCCCATCCCCCCCCCCAAAAACAAAAAAACAAAAAAAAAAACCAACCAACCAAACAAAAGCGCTTACTGTTTTTTTCCTGATATTAGGTTGTTGAAAATGCACATATTCCTGTGTTGCTAAGGTTGCTGTGAAGTTTGTTCAGTTGGCTTGCATTTTCATTACTGGTGTTGTAGCCTTTAGGATAAGACACCACGAACAATGCTGAGCTGTGTGTAGTCACCAAAAAAACATTATTGCAGAAAAGGTGGGGCCAGTCCCTGGACAGATCACTGGTGCATCTCAGGGCCAACATGGAGACAGGCAACAGTTCACACTCATGATCTAATACTTAATTTGCTCTTAAAGTTAACTCCATTCTGGGAGAGTGAATCTTACGCTGCTTCTGCTCAGCTCTGCTGAGCATCATTAAAGCAATGGTTGGGACTTCCACTCAATCAATCATTCAATCAATCAATTAATCAATTAAAACAAATTATTATGGATTTCAAAATCTTATTTGGTTTTCATATGTACCCATTTTCAGTGATATCAACTTTAATAGCAGGAAATTAACTAGGCATAAAATTCTTGCAGTGGCTACCTGCATGAAAATATTCTGGAGGCACCCCTATGCATAGTCCAATAATTTTTTTCCATATTTCGACTCCACAAAATTTCTCTTTTTATTATCAGAATACTTTTGTTCATTAGGAAATTCCGAGGAGTAGTATGAGTAATCATGTGTGTAAGAATCTGGAGGTAAACTGGCTCAAAATGCTTATGGGCTTGCTATGGGCCCAAGAGGCTGCTTCTTACAGTACTTAAGAGTACTAGCTTGATTTGTTCTAAAAACAAAACAAAACATAAACAAAAACCTGTCCCTGTCCTTGGGCTGGAATTTTTTTAAAGGTGATTTTTGTCCATTGACATAAATAAGAAGTTGTTTAACCTAGCTTTACAGCTTAGTCATGACCAGGGCATGCTCACAAACATTCGATGTTACAGTTCTGTAAACACATCTATGCACTGACTTACAATGAATTTTAAAAAAATCAGTGTAACTTGCCCATGGCTACCCTTAAAATCAAATACTCATCTTAAACATAAAGCTCCATGACTGTGTAACAGCAAGGAAAGACAAACACATGTGAACAAGTGTAAGAACGTAATGGAAGAGTTCAAAAAATATAATTTGGCTGTAGCCAGCTGAGAAATAGTTTATGGCAGGTTGGTTATTGTTTGGTTTAAATAACATTTTTTGTGAATGGTGACAGAGAAATAGCAGATTCTGATGCATTGCGATATAATTTAAGGTGAAAGGTAGTCAAAGACATTTCTTGGACTTGATTTTGCTTCTTTTTGGCTTCAGAAAGTAACTGCAGTGAGCACCGAGGAAAACAACTTATCTGATTTTCAGGGGGAAAAAAAATCACTGAACATAAATAGTTGAACAGTAAAGAACATTCAAGCTTTATGTAGCTTCAACATCTGATCTCAACTGACATGAAACAAATTTAACATTAAATTAAAGTACTTTTTTCTTTCTAAAGCGCATTTGGATTTTTTTTTAAATATTAAATTTGCTGCATTGTGGCTGTGAAGTCCATGTCTTAGCACACTGGATATGAGGAAAACCAAGACATCAACACTATTAATGTGTGTGTGTGTGTATGTGTGCTCGCATGTGTGAGACAGAGAGAAAGCGAGAGACTAGAATGTGCCAACATTATTAGAGAATAAGCCTTTCATCCTGTTTCTCCACTCTTTTTGTATCTCCCAGGCAAAATGTCCAAAGACAGATAATGCTCTCACCATCCCAACAAATGGGTCAAAACTTCATACTGTCGCTGAGATTATTGTATGACCCACTGAGACATGGCCAGTGGGAGGAGGCAATCTTGATTTGGGGTACTTTCAGGATCCCCTTCAATAGCATGGCCTCAGGTTTTGCTAAGTTTCCACCCTAAAAGTGAGGGCACAACCTCAAGGAGGTGGGGGTGGGAATGCTGCTTAGTTTTACCAAGTATGTTGTTGCAGAATCAAAGCGCTTCATCCAGCTTTGCTTTTCCTCTCGCGCTGTCTCTACGTGTCTGCAGCCAGGCAGCTCAATCAGACACTGGTTATTCCTAAGGGTGTTATACAGTACATCAGCTATAAAGCAAAGCAGATGTAAAGGCTCTCGTTACACTGGGTGTACACAGATGCAATGCTACAGGCATACTTTGCCATAAACAGACTGTAATCCTGTTCAACAACTTAAAGGAGAGTCCCATTGTATATCCAATTATGTTTTTGTTTTTTTTAAAGATGTAGATAAATAGTGAATAGAAATCTTCTGCCTGGTAGAAGAGTCCAGACAGAAGCGTGACAGTGTATGCTCCAACATGTATTATGGTTGTTGTAAATAGACAATTTAGCTTCATTTATTTTGTTTTGATTACATTTTGTTATGATTATTGTTATGAGTAACAGTAATTACACCGTGTGAAATGATACGAGTGTTCACTGAATGCTGCTTTTTAGCTATACCGTAATATACATACAGAGTTGCATTCTTGATCTTACAATATACAAGGACAACTTTTATCAAATCAGTTTCTCTTACTCAAAGGATTTATTTTAGATGAAACAACAAAAAATGTAATTTACTGGCAATTTAAAGTGACATCAAAAAGACCTTTATTCTGTGTTTACATAGTGAGTGAAGTGAGGACACCGGTCATGCTACATGAACGATCTAATGAGGCTTGTGATTGGAAGGGTGACTACACAGAGCAAAATATGAAGCCAACATGAAGAGCTAATGAAGTATTTCACAGTCAAGTTTAATAAATAACTTGTGTATGTTGCTAGTGTAATGTACTCATTATCAAAACCTGGATATTATTGATATCTATGTATCTATCTATGTATTTTTCTTTATGTTTTGCTAGTACAGTGGGACTGTGGTTAGTGCTGTTGCTTCACAGCAAGAAGGTCCTGAGTTTGAGCCCTGAGCCTTTCTGTTTGGAGTTTGCTTGTGACCTCATGGCATGCAGTAAGTGGAGTTAGGTTAACTGGTGATTCTAAATTGCCCATAAGTGTGAGTATGAATGGAGTGTGATAGTCTGTCCCTCTGTGTCAGACTGGTGACCTCTCCAGGGTGTACCCTGCCTCTAGCCCTATGGTAGCTGGTATAGGCTAAAGCCCCCCTGCAACCCTAATAAGGATAAGCAGAAGAGAATGGGTGGATGGATATTTTGCCAGGGAAATGGGAAATAGGTGCAGCAATGAGCAAGCATACACTATATTACCAAAAGTATTCATTTAGTAATACAAATATTTGAATTCAGGTGTTCCAATCACTTTTATAGCTACAGGTGTATAAAATCAAGCACTTAGGCATGCAGACTGCTTCTACAAACAGACTCCAAGATAAGAAGCTCAAAGAATGCCAGACAGTCATTTGGAACAGAAAGAGGAACTAACATGGATGACCAAGCCCTTGCATGGCATGTACCATCGACAGATAGGCGAAGTGGCTGACATCAAGAAATTCTACCAGTGACTAGAAAAGAAAGGCTTAAAGTACAGCACTGAGGCTGTCATCACAACACCTCAAGAGCAGGCACTAAGCACTAGATCCATAGAGGCAGGAGTCTACCACAACCAACAAGACTCACACATTAGAGATTGTGCAAAGGGGTGTAAGAGACTATCCAACACATAGTAGCAGGATGCAAGATGGAATTAGGTATTCTGAGAGGTAAAACTAACTGGCTGAGATAGTGTGCAGGAACATCTGTGGTGCATATGGACTAGAAGTCCCCAAGTGCTGATGGGAGATGCCACCAAAGGTGATTGAGAACAACAGGGCTAAGGTCCTGTGGGACTTTGAGTTCCAGACAGACAAGCAGCTGCTGCCAACCAATCATACATAGCGGAGGTTTACAAGGAGCACAAGATTGTAGTTGTAATAGATGTGGCAATCCCAACAGACAGCAACACCAGGAAGAAGCAGCATGAGAAAACAGCTGGAGCAAATGTGGAAGGTGAAGTCCAACGTGGCCCCAGTGGTTAGGAGCTGTAACCCGCAGATTCCAGGCACATCAGAGGTGTATGTCCAGAAGAGTGCTAAGATACTCTGGGTTTGTGAACCTCTCCCAGGCATCTGGTAGAGAACTTGAGATTGAGGAACACGCATATACCATCTGACAAGGGGGTGTGAGGGAGATTTTATGTTTTACATATACCTATGGGGATAACACAGCATTCTGCAGTTCAGGCATAGTAGGCATACAAAAACGGTTTGAAAATGATCCAAAAAGTAAAGGGACATGCTCTTTCATTCATCAAGCCATTTTGGTTTTGGTTAAGTTTTGCAAAATTAATGAGAACCAACACTGAAGTTTCATTAAATTCATGTGGAAATTGTTTTTATCGTTTTGGCTTTCATCTCATACCATCACTTTGCCAGTTCTAGCACCAGCAAATTGGTATCTACAGTAAGGCCACTACTAAATTCTAAGACACACCTAAATCCTAAAATTAAAGGCAGTATCAAAATCCTGTAAATTAAACACAGCAACTCTTTATTCAGACATAGTCCCAAGTTGAGGACTAATTTGACTCCTTTCTTTTCACGCCTTGTGTCTGGGTTCATGTACTTATTTTAGAAGTTTAATTCCATTTTACATATTGTATCGTATGAATTGACAAAAAAGAAAAATAAAAGATTTTCTTATAAACACTGGTCTTATGCACTGAGTCTATAGTACTGTGCTTTACCTACATACTACATAATTCTGAACAAGGACACTGCCTAACATCAACAACCTCTTGGGAGGTAAATGATTTAAGATGGAGCATCTTGTTACTTCTGGGATTTACAAACTCCTTGAGTTTATGGGACGAAGGGCAGATTGAGCATTCTCTATAAGGTTTGCATGTCCATGCATAACAGCTAACAGTGTTGTATATTTTCTCAAACTAATGCAAGCAGCACAAGGTTGTCACTAGAAAAAAAAGAAAGACGGGAAAAAACAGAATTACAGTAAAAAAATAGTGCATTATTTTACACTAACATGACAACACATCTATGATTTTTATGATGCAGCTAAATTATTCTGTGTATAGAAGTCTGTTTTTTATTCGACAACACCTTGCTTTTATTTCTCCTCCATAAACTTTCCTGTCACCTTTCTTATAGGGGATGCATGTCTCAGAATTAGTACTGAGAGCTAAAGTATTACTATTATAGGTGCACTGGAGTGCAGTATCTTTGAAATTAATCTCTCTGTTTTTTGCTCTGTGAGAGTTCTGCACAGTAAGCTTCTTAAAAGCTTTATTTTTTTAAACAATCTGCTTTTTAGTCTATACAGTATATTTGTCACTTTATTCCTATTTTAAAAGCTGTTTTTCCTGCTGTATTGACACGGATACACATGGACTGATAAATCCCAACTAATTTGCTTACATTAAACTTTTAAGAAAAAAATTTGCCAAAGCATCTTAGTTAGCATCGTTGCCTCACAGCAAGAAGGTTTCTGATTTAAACCCCCCCCACTGGAGCCTTTCTGTGTGGAGTTTTCATGTTCTCCCTCTGCTTGCTTGGGTTTCTAGCAGGTGCTCTGACTTTCTCCTAAAGTCCAAAGACATGCGAGTTTAATGATTGATTCTATACTGGCCATGGATGTGAAGTAGGTAAAGTGCTAGAAGTGTATGGAATAAAGCACTGTATGAATGTGCTTTGAGTTGTCAGTATCATTAGAAGTAGCATATAAATGTGAGCATATCACAATACATCACATTGCAAAGTGTCATTGTTTGTCCTCTGCCTCTGACTGTGATCCATAAAAATGTAATATTGGCTTCAAAAGGTTAAACTTACACATACAAAACTAGTGTTTAAATATAGGGATACAGTGGATACAGTGCAACTTTGCATTGGTTTAATGAGAGACTTCAAGCACATACATGAAAACTGGCATTAGGCTGGGATAAAGTGGATAAATGCCATCTCTTCTCCTTGATCTGCTTTTTCCCCATAATACTATGGACAACTCTGTAAAAGATAAGCTAAGGTATTCTCTTGGAATCATGACACGCTCTCATACTACTGCAATCTGCCATCCAGTTATGTTAATATTAATTCAACGTACTGAGCTGGTTTAGCTCAGTGCGTTGAGCAGGCAACCATGTGCTGTATGGCCTGAGTTCAAGTCCGACCTGCATGGCTTCCCCTGTCTCTCTCTCCCTGCCTTCCTGTCGTTTCTTCACTGTATCTGTCAATAAAGCTGAAGAAGTTATACATTTATTTAAAAAAAATAATCCAACTAATAATTACATTTTTTTTTAGGTACATTATTTATAAGGTTTATTTTATGCCTTTGTCATTGTATATATCTATGTATGTTTCTTTGTATAGCTTCTGTAATGGCATTGCATGATGAATAACAAATCAAACATCAAATGTGCCTAACTATAGATGTGTATTTGTCTGTATGCACCCTATCTCCTTCTTAAGGGGTGAGCCAATCTGAATTAAACTTTGCAGGAACATCATCACACATACAGCACATACTGTACGTTAACTGTATGTAACCTAACAGTCACCAAAATTGACATCTGCAAATGATTTTTTTTTGACACACAAATAAGAGAAGTTAGTAAATAAAGTTCTTAATATGACAAATGTATGGCTTAACAAATGACAATTCATTTCAGCAAAGCTGATGACGTTTTTGATGACCACCAGGACTGAAAAAAACCCCCCAAAAAATCTGCAACCTAGTATCACGGCAAATCATGAAATAGACACGCATACAGAAGTTTCCATAGGTTGCAGTAATCTGCAGTAACAGCAAAGGGAGACATTTCAAGACAACATGAAAAATATCCCGGGAAAGCATTTAAACAGATATGATAAACACATTTATATGTAAATACATATTAGCTGCCTAGCTTAATTGTTTCAATTAAGCTAGGCATTTTGATTACGAAAACACACGATTAACGACTCTGTGGCTTTAAATATATTATCTCCCCCTGCTGGTAATGCAATTTCTGCATGCAGTAATGTTCACGTTTTGGAGAGGCAAAGCATGAAATGGACACAGTGGATCGGGATGTCTATTACACATTTATAGGGTTGAAATCAGATGTACTATATCTCTTAAATGTCTCTTTTAAAATTGCAGGTTAAAAGCGTTTTTCGCTGGTTGTAACCAGCCATACCAACACTATAGTACATCAAACCCAAGGTTTGTGACTTAGGTTTTTTTCTCTTTTAAACTAATACGGTTGTAGCTACAGTGGTATAGTAAAGATAATAAGAATAAAAAGATAAATTAACTTTACTGTAGATGTCTCTGCCAAACATGAGTGGAGCAAAACAAGCACCTGGCCCGTATGGTGGGTTTTTGCTAGGTAGATATAATGTACATTTATATGTACTGATGATCAATTAAGGTATTTAAGCGACAGCTTTCTAATTAAAAAAGGTATTCATACATGTTAAAGTTTGGCTACTGAACAGAATCCTTGGCAGTATAAAAACTGCCTTTAAATGTGTTTTAACATCATTGTGTGTGTAAATAATTATAAAAGGTGATTTAATGAGATGATCTTGTTGCCAACTGTTAAATATGCACAAATCACCAGTTCATGAATCTCTATTCGTGTTTGCCAGCAGGTTACATTGATCAGTTCATTTCCTAAGCCCAAATATTCTGCAGTCATGAGCCAGAGGACAGAAATTCTAATGAATACACATATCGTATAACTGGGGGAGGTCCACAACACTCTGGTTCAACAGGAAGCATGCATTGAGTTAATCTGCAGTGAAACTTAAAAGAAACAGCAGAAACGCTGCAGGGTGATTTTGAGCAAAGCAGCCACTGACGATATCTATAGTTTAAAACTGCACTGCGATAATTTTTTTGCTAGTTTATGCTTAAGCCAGTTGAAGCAGTGTAGTGTTGGTGGTGACCAAGTTCTTTGTACCTTGATAAATTTATGGTCTGATTTGAGCTGGAGTACGGTGGCCCTGAGAGGCCAAACAGACTGCAACTTAAGAAAACACCAGCAATAGGAAAAACGCTGCAAAAGCACACAAAACACATAGGGAAAAACGAAAACAGGAAAAAAGAAAACAGAAATAGGAAAAATGGAAATAGGAAAAAAGAAAATACAAATAGGAAAAAACAGATTTCCAAAAGCACAAGGGAAGTGTTTCTGGGGAGACAATAACCCGATGGACCAGTTGCAGGAACCAAAACATGCTAGGTAAGTGTGTTTTAATCTTATAATTCATATAATACTGATGACAGATTTTTAGGCTAATAGTTAGGCTAACACACTTACCTCGTATGTTTTCGTTCCTCACAAAACTGATAGATCCTCCACTTCTTTTAAGCGTCTCCCAGCGCAAATCTTAGCATATTTTGGTTGTGTTTTGTGTGCTTTTGCAGCGTTTTTCTTATTGCTGGTGTTTTCTTAAGTTGCAGTCCGTTTGGCCTCTCAGGGCCACCGTACTGGAGTCATAAAGTCATTTGCAATTTCCTAACATAAATATTCTATGCCATATTCAAGAACAACTTCTGATTCATGATTTTAATGATTTGTTTAAACGTTTTGTTTTGCTATGACATCACCCGGACAATTATTAATAGTTGAAAAATAAATGCATGTTTAACTTTACATAAGAAGATACTGTGAGTGTGAAGCTATGTAAATAAATGATAATTAAAAAAAAGATGAAGCATTTCAAAACCTGTGCTGCATTTTATGACAGGCGATTTATGTTCATAATTAGCACTGGGAAATCACACAGAATACATTAAATATATGTAGCCAGTGTTCTGTGACACATATATCAGTGTACTTACATATAAGTACACTGATTTGTACCATTTAGCATTGATTAATAACAGAAATCAGCTGCAGTGTGTTGTTGACAGGCAGGCTAGATGAGCTGACCATACTGTATGGGCTTCTTAACTTCACAATGGTTCTCTGTCTCCCCATTGCTGAGTGAAGTGCTGCCAAGTGAACTGTTGAACACAGATTTTTCTCTGATAGAGATCTCTTGTGAAAAGACCCCCTAAGACATATAGGAATAAGGCAACAGAAGGAGAGAAGGTCCCATGGGAGCTGAAGAAAAAATATGGACAAATGAGCATGTTACCCAGCATGGTCTTGGCCGTCTGCTGTGCCTCAGCTCGCACAGACTGCCAGACTTTAAGTATTTCACTGAGTTTTACTGCATGCAGAAGTCTTACTCTTTCCTCAACTGTTTAAGTGGCTCAGGGAAATATGGTGTGGTAATAAATCTCAGCTTAAAAGAAATCTTTTCACTGCAACTTGAAATGTTTGAAATGAAGTAATTCTTGACACCTTTTATTTTAAAAGCTCATTGTTTGAAGGCTAAGCGCAAGATAGGCTAATATGGGTAATGGGTTGGCCATTACCTTTAGTCACTCTAAGTATAATTTTTTTCTAACAACTTTTCAGATTTACTTTACTTTCTTTTCCTTATCTTTTCATACAGGTGTAATTCTTTAGGTTTAGGACATTTAAGGGGAGTTAGTATTTTACATCAATGCATGTCTATCAAATGTACATGTACATTTGATAGACATGCATTGATGTAAAATACGAGTAAAATTTTCAAGTGGCATGCGATTTCAAATGCAATATTTCTGTCAGCTCAACAAATATGAGAAAGCACACAAACTGTGTGCAGTTTGTCACAAAGGTACAGCTGCTGTATTTCCCAAGGAGCAAAAAACAATGTGCTACAAGTTCACTAAGAATAGGACAAAGATGTAAAAAAGACAAGACAGGGGGAAGTGAGGACTGCTCAATTACACATGAGAAACTGGGTATTTAAACCTTACAAATAATGTTTGCAGTCATTTTAGAGCTTTGTGAACAGATAATGGATCTGTACATGATGTGTTCCTGAATTATGATTTTGTGAATCATCTTGCAAAACTGAAGTATAAAAAGCTTTTTGTTATTTGAAGTTTGCATGAAAATACAAAGAAGCTTGGAACAGTCTACACTTGTAAGTGTAGTTTGGGAAGTTTGCAATGATGCACTATGCTTGATTGGTGCAGAGCAGCTGTGGTGCTCATGGCCATTTTAAAAACCTAATAGTCATCAATTTAAATATAAGCTGATACTTCATTTGCTGAATTCCACATTTATATTAGCTTTATACTGTCTAGGTTGAGAAATCAGCCATGATACCTCATGTAACAATATATGAGCTCTGTTTCTATCTTGTTGAATTCAGTAAAAGCAGTAGCACTGATCACAGCCTGCACACAGAAAAAATAAATCTACTTGAGCACACCACAGAAATCATTGCGATTTACTTCTAAGTGATTCTTTTCCCACACAGCATCACTACAGCTGATCTTGTGTTCAACATAAAAGGTGTTCAGGTTGATGACATTCATTAGAATCAGAAATTACATTGAAATAGACTTTATTATTTGATTGTTATATTAAAAACTCAGCTTTGCACAAAGTAGCTGTTAGGAATGTCCTCCAAAGACCTATTTTTACCTGAACAATGCCACTGAAAAATGTTTGCCTAATATTGACATAAGGTTGGGCAGGACCAAAAAAGATGTGCAATTGTCCCGTCTGCTAAGCCGTATTTGTCACACTTAGAAAATATTGATGGGAAGAATCAGTCTGCAACACGAGTTGATAGAGCACTTGTGTATCAGGTACAACTCTTCCTCCCAAAACTCCACTGACAGTCTCATGTTAAATTCCTTGGCCCAAGCTTCTTGTGTAAGAGCAGATGAAGTACAAAAAACAGTCAACAAACTATGATATTAAGTGCTCAGAGTCTGGAGGGAATGCCCAGAGCTCATACAAAGGGTGATTAGCTGAAGCTGTTTCATAACTGGTTATTTCTCCTTGACATAGTGTCTAATTTGGAGGTAGTAAAAAAAAGAACATGAACTTGGAAGACTGTATATTGACAGGATTTTGGGTCATGTCAGAGCGGTTAGATTGGGGCAATGTATGAGCAGATGTGGAGATGTGCGGAGGTTATGGAGAAACTGTAACTGAACTAAGCAGAGAGTCCAGAGTGCGGAGTACTAATCCAAGTAAATAAAGAGAGAAATCTGGAGCAGAGCTGCTGAATCGGACAGGTTTCAGGCTTGAGGAGCTGCAGATTGAGGTGAAGCAGCTTAGATGGTGGATGAGAGAGAGAGGTGGGGCTGCAGGTCTGGTGAAGAGGAGGCAGATGTAGATGAGATGATAAACTTTCACTGTTCTACTTTCACAAAAATTAATTATTAAAATGTGTTTCTTTTGTTATTGTAGCCAACTGTGAGGCCACAAATGTAGGGAATGACCTGTCCAATCTGTTTCACAGTGAGTGCTTTTTAAAAAGTATTTTCTTTATTCTAGACTGAGACTCCATATATCACAGCAAAATAACAAGACATGTTTAGCATAACACAATGATTACAACCATAATTACTCAAAATGCATTTTTAGCTTTTGTATAATGTTCCTTGTTCATAACTATTAAAATTATTGAGCTGTGTTATTGTGTTGTTTCTTGTATCATTACCTTTTACCTTTATGATCTGTAAATAAGTTAAATGATTTGTAAAATGTAAACCTATGAGAGACTTGTAAGGTTCCAGGCTATTCTTTGCCTTTTGCCCCACACCCAAAACCTTAAATTGGATAAGGAGTAGAAAATAAGTGAGTGGATGAGTAGATGGTCAGATGGATTCATTTGTAAAGGTAATAAAACCCCTAAAAGTGAATCTGAAGTATTTATTTTGTTGAAGCTTATTCATAATTAGAACAATTTTATAAACATTAACAACCTTTTGTAATTTTGTGAAAAACGACAAAGATGTGGCGTTTCTGTTATTGCAGGACTGGTTTAAAATGACCTCTTCTGGGAATTCTAGCAGTTTGAAATGTTGGCGGTTGTAGTGATTAGCTTTGTTCAAATGTTAAAATGTGCTGCTATCAGCTTAAAACTAACAAAAACATAAAAAAACAAACAAACAAAAAACAAACCAACATGAGCTGTTTCTCTTGTTTCTGGTATCTAGCATATATCTTAATCATCTGTTGACTTGAACCTCATATTTACAATCACCTACACACATTCTAGATGCACCTCTCTACACACTGGCTTGAAATTGCTTAGTGTTCACCATCATACATGTAGCTCCAGCTATGTTTTACTAGTTTTGTTACTGGTTGAACAAAATGTTTTAATGTAATGTTGTAGATTTCATGATTGTTTCTTTTTGTAAACCCATGGTGAATAGGTTATCTAGTGTATTTATGTAGGTGGTAATGAGACATTATATAACCTGTCTAACTATTTATTCTTAGTATTTTAAATATCTTGGGGTTTGCCTGGGTTGCCTCTAACCATTAAGAGTGAAGGCATGATATATGGAGCAAGCTTAAGAGAGTAACTTCTGTGTGCTTTGCCAGATCCCAAGACAATCCCAATTTAATTGTGCATTAAAGACCATGCTCTGCGTCATTTATTACATTGTTTATTTATCTCCCCCCCCCACCCCCACCCCTCCCCATTCGAGCTCTAATTAATCCTGCACAGAAATCTCAACTTCATTAACTTGGGCAGCTTTAGGCCTCAGCTGGGGTTAATTACTAAAATAAAAATGGAAAGATTTTGTTCTTTGCAAACAAACACTGGGTGTGATAGTATTACAGGAAACACTGAAAAGGTCATATTTCACTATTAGATGTGAATGTGGATATAATATGCATGCTAAAAATCAAGATGCTACAAAAGACACAACAAAAATGAATTATTTTTTACCAAATAAACAAAAAAAAAAAAGATTTTGTGAGTATCAGTCAAATTTGCTGTCATTATGAGGCAAAGATTTAATCCTAGTCAAGATAAGAGCCTAATCCGTAATAAATAGTCAATGAATGCCAGATGCATTTAACATGAAATGGAAAATGTTTGCTACAGAAGTGTTTAAACCACAGAGGAATGGGTCAGCTCCCAAGGTCACTAAAGGTCAGAACAACAAAGAGTTTAAAGAACAATCTCAAATTTATGGCTTCCTAAACTTTCAATCAAACAGGAGCTTAAAATGATTGTAGTTCATAAATATTTACAACAGACTTCCTCAAATGTCTGTTGCGCTTCACATTGCCTTTTGTCAAAAATATATTCTCTGCAACATCTGGCTCCCAAACTCAAGGGCTTCAGGGGGTGTTTAATCACATGTATTCAAGTCTGCACATATGTAGACATAATTAGACACATAGAGCCATGCACCAGCTCACACATACACACACTTATTCACACAAGATATATAAAGAGAGAGGGGTGGAGGGTGTGAAAGGTGTATAAAGAAAAAATTAAAAACCCACATTGAATTGGCTCAAAAGTTAACAGCTGTATCATATCTGCAATGGGTCTCAGTAGATGCATCCCCACCGTAAAGACTCAACAATTAATTATCCTGCTGCAGATTCCTGGCAGCCCCTCATTTTACTGACGAGTGCACTCCTGCTGCTTCTTCAAAGATTAGCATTTAAAAAATTCATCAGCTCACTTTTTCAGGGTACTCAAAAGCCTGGACTATTATTCCATAAGAGTATGTTTTATTATCTCCATGTGATTATTATCACCACCATCAAGGCTGTGAGGCCACATCAGACGCAAAACGCTTGACTTAGTCTGGCAGTTCACAAGAAAATTGAGGCAAATCACCAACCAGTATGTTTTGGGCTTCAGGTAAAAGCTTTTAGGTATGCTACTGTATTAGACACTGTGCACACACTCTAGGTGAAAGGTTAGATGCTATTCAAAAAAGAAAACAATGACGTCATATTTGTTCTTCTAGTGTTATTGCATTTTAATTCTATTGCTTTTAAACTCAGGAGCTACATTTGTAAGAACCTGCACACTTAGATATTCATAGCTGATGTGTTAGCATACCTCAAGGAGCAGGGGAGATATATAGGATATTTAAATGCTCCCCAAACTTGTGCTGTGTGTGGTTGCTTTATTCAATTCAGCAGATGCTGATTGTGATACAACTTTTTATTATTTTGGAACATAAGTGCTACAGCTGTAGTCCAAGTCTAGCATGCCAGTGTGGCAAAGGTGAGGTAGCACTAAGTGAAGGACTCTGCCACCATGATACAAATCAAATCATATTATGAAACTGTAACCTTTTACCAGTATACATCTAAAAAGAAGCTGTAAGCAATGATATGTATTTTCAATACGAATCAAAAGTCACACTATCCCACACTATCTGCTTTGCCCATCTTTGTTTTTTTTTTATAAGCTTTTAGCACAATAGAGTGGCTGGCCGTGCATGAGTCATAATGAAGCAGCAGTTGTTAATATCTCCAAAGCTAATGGAGCTGAGCCCTCGCCCTATTTTAGTCATTTATATATGGAGTATAACAATGCTCTTAATAGGTTTTTTATTTATTCTCATGGTGACAATGTAATATCAGGGCAAAATCTGATACAGCTGAACCTAAACCCTCAATTTGCAGCATGCCTAGTAGGTCTAGTAATATTAAAGAAAGATGCTATACTTACATTTCAAACCTACTATCTGTTCTTTCCATACGTAGATAAATAACTACACAAAGAAATACCAATTTGTGACAGAAACTGACTATTAAATGCCAGAAAAACAACAAATAAATAGAGAGAGGGAATGACATAAATGGGTTGCACCTTTTAAAATAATATTTTGTTGTTTATGTTTAATATGTGAGTATACACCAAACAATTATATTACCCAGGAACTGTTGTGAATAACTTGGCTGCTGAAAGCATGCCTGCATCTCTAATGAGAACAACAGATTAAAACAGCTCTGGCATCACTAGGGCACAGGGAGCTTTTAATGGTTAACAGCAGATGTTTTGATGACTTCACTTGTGCCCCAAGAGGCTTATCTTTTCATCAGGCCAAAATTAGCTAAATTGTTTCACCTCATCTGGCTCAATGTGGGGTAAATAGGTGGGATGATTTATTATCACTTTATTAAGTACCATTAAGTGCTGAGAGTGGCTCCATAGTGTAGTGGTTTACATATTTGCCTAACAAGTGAAAGGTTCCTGGTTTGATCCCAGGTGGAGACACCAAATCCCTTTGGGTTTGTGTCAGGAAGGGCATCCAGCGTAGACATCTGCCAAATCAAGCACGTAGAGGTGACTCCTCGTGAATACGGTAGCTTTAAGTGTTGAGAAGTGCAACTATGTACATGGTTAAACAGCTGTCAAACTTTAAAAAGGCATCTATACATGTAATGAATATGCTGACTATATCTTATATCATGTAATATGCAGAATATCCTCTATAATTACAAATAAACCAAAAAAGCCTGCTATGTTTTTTTTCCAAAGGCCTGCCGAGTGTTTGACACAATGTGGCTCAATGCTTGAGGCCTGTCAAATCATAAATGGCTCCTTTTTGGTTGCAGCCACCCTTCAGGCCACAGAGCAGGGGCACACGCCAATTTAGTTTTGCAATACAGAGTTGAAAAACAACTGGGGAACGAGGATGCCTCTGGATGTTATTCTGCTACCTTCTCATCTTACATTAGGCATTAGTCCATCAGTTGGCACAGGCACATGCCCACAAGCAGCCAAAGCAACACAAACATGCACGCACACCCACATACTGTACACTACTGGCCAGAAGCGGCGATATGATGAAATAGTACTGATGTGTATGGCTATTTAAAAGAAAAACAAAAAACACAACAATAATAAAAAACAAAAAAAACTGTTTAATGTTTTGGCATTTTTATTTAGAACTGGAAATATCTCTGTAAATCTTTCTTTTTCTGGGGTTGAATGAATACACAGTTTATCAGAGGGTTTAACAGAGGGTCAAAGATAGATATACATCTACACGCAGGAATAAAAAAAAATATCCATCTTTGTATTTGGATACATGCACTGTTGGGGAGTAATGGAATACATGTAACGGCATAATGTATTTAAAATACAAAATATGAGCAAGTGTATTCTGTTACTCTTTAAAAAGGTGATAATTAGAATACAGTTACTTTGTTGAAATAAATGGATTACACGGCACTCTTTTCCTGTTTCATATGTTAGGCTATCCCCTCTCTCATTTTGGTAATTCCATGCCAATGGCAACCAAAACAAAACACGCAATAAGAGGCTCTAATGTAAGCGTCCTGTTAATGTTGGTGGCATCAGTTACACAATGGACCCGGAGCCAGAACAACAGAGCCAGCAGTGCACGGGCAGGAATGCATTTCTTACTTGGAAATTCTGACACCACTTCACATTTAAAGAGAAAGGGATGGGTGAAATCTGAACGTGCAATGCAAACTCTGTTTGCCAGCAACCAAGCTGCTCTCAGCATCAAAAGAGTCCAACCTAAAGAAACATCTGGAAGTAAGTTATTTTTTAAAAACTAAAGTTCACCTACTGCAACTACTTTGTTTTACTTGTGGTAGCTACCTGGGTTATGTGCCACTTCAGTGTCTTCGATGTAGTGTTGCTGTGTGATTTATTACTATTATTGAAGGCTACTCCCTATCGAGCTAACATTGTTAGCTGGCGTTAGCCGAGGTTAGTTCATAGACCGCAGACTGTTAGACATAACAACCTGCTAGCTGCAAATAATCACATGCATTGAGTAACTTAATGGAATATGTTAAAAAATACATTTTGGGCCATGTATTCTGTAATCTGTAGTCGAATACGTTTTAAAAGTAACCTTCCGAACACTGGTTACATGTTAGTTAGCAATGCAGCTTGACCAGATGCTTTTGATGGCCATCATAAGCTGGCATGATTTTATTTGACAACTACTCGAGGTGAAAAGCCTGATATTTCACTTTGCATCTATGCCCATGATGAGTATCTGTAAGGTTTTGATCAGAACTGTAAGCGTACACTAGAAGTTTTATTCTGTCATGTTTCAGGACATGCCTCCAGAGGCCTGTACTAAAAGCAGGATTTGGGGTTTTGTGAGGTTACTTCGGGTTTAATCCAGGGATCTGTGTGTCTGTGTGTGTCAGAATTGTACTTCCAGTTTAATGGGGTGGACTGTCATGATAACTTATGATGCACACTGTCCAGTTAAGCACATTTAAAACCACTACTTTCTAATCAATAAATTCTCTTGAAAAATGACATCATCACTTATAGATAAATCCCTTTGAGCTTTTCGTGTGAACCGTGAGATTTATCTAAAGGGCAAGAATTTTCAGACACCCTTTCTCCAGAGGCGATCTATAGGTTATGAGAGATATAAATTCTCAGCAGAGACAACTGCTTATCTTTGTAAGGTGATTAGATTACTTCTTGAGCTTTTATGATTTCCAGATGTACTTACAGGAGTGAGTTATATTTTTGCATGGTATTATTTTGCCTTTACTTGTTTCCAAGACTTATTATCTCCACTGAACCGTAAACCTGAAACTGTCCAAACATTTTTATGTTGTAATTTAATTGAACGTAAAAATGCATTTAGTCAGATCTACTCATCCTTTATGATGGGGCAATTATATTGATGGACACATGCATTCATACTGTCAGCATGCGCTTGCTACATTTTCTTCGTGGCTTTAGGTGTTCTGTAATGCTTTTGGCTTCTGCTACATTTTTTCATTCGTCATTTTGTTTTCTTGGCCTATCAATGTTTGCAGTTGTTAATCTGGTGAGAAAAAACCCCATTGTTTTATATATAGTATTCATCAAAAACTGCTAATAGACTTGAAAAAATTGATCTGACTTTCTGAATTTATTATCACTGTCATGATGCCGCTTAGCATTATTATTATGGTTAATCAGCTATAGCAAAACATGATAAGCCCAATATACTGTAAATATTGTGAGTATAGTGAACATAATTGTAAGCAGTTCAGTTACTCCTCTTTTCCTCACATTTTCCCCGTGTTTACCTGCCATTTGTCCTGTTTTCATCTCTTTCCCTGTTTGTGTGCCTCTGAGTGTGGTGTGTCTTGGCTCCTTAAAATTGCATTAACCAACTAGCCTGCTCCTAATTGGCAATGCCTAGTCACCCACACCTCATCTTCTGACTGGCATGCTTTATTTAAACCCTGGTTTCTGTAATCAATCATTATCAGATTGTACAGTTTGTGTGTGTGTGTGTGTGTGTGTGTGTGTGTGTGTGTGTGTGTGGCATTTATGAGAAGTCTCTTAATTCTGTTCTAGTTCTTTGTGTTCTTTATTGTTTTACTTGCCAGCAACCAAATGTCTCTTGTGCTTCAGGTTCGTAATCATACTGTCTGACTCCATGCAAATGTCAAACAGCCTCAGTGCTTTTTACTACAGCTCTCGCTGCTTGCCTCTCTGCTGTGTACTTCTTGCCTTTTCATTTCTCATTCATCCAACCCAATCTCCCATCACCAGCATTCGCCACCTGCTGCATGTTACACAGTCAATGTAAGTGACTTACCTTCTCTATCACTTTATTTCTTTATCCCTTTTTCTTCTATAGTAAATCTTGTTGGATCCAATTCAGATTTTAAGTTTGAAGTTCTGAAAATGTATAACATTTTCAAAGACTACTTTTTGAGTATCTTAATAGTAATCATTCATGCCTTTTTGGGCATTCACTGAGTTGTGAATGTAAAATTAAATTCTCTAATGGAAAATTCCAGCGTTTCATTAGTGTACTAAAACTCAATTTGGTTGCACATGACCAACATTTTGGAAAGTTGGTGTTAGTACACGTAACCTATTCTGCATGACTGATTACAAGCCAAATAATGAAACATGTAACCAATTACCATACTGAAAGTAATTTAAGTAATTAATGGACTGTACTGACAACTATTTGATTTTCTGCAATTACGAGGTTTCGGAGCTGTAAATGTACTGTATATTTTTGCTCACTTATTTACTGATAAAAATAACCTTTTACATTCAAGTAAGAAATTTACTAGACCGTGCAGAAAACAAATAACAAATTCTAGGTATAAGATTGAAAAATGTGTCTTATTAAGCTGCAACACATAAAGATTGAAATAAGAGCCATATTATCACATCTTTGTGAGGCATCTGAGGCGTCATCACACGCTAATTAAATAAAATCTGAACATTGGAAGGGGACTGGAGCATATTTTGATAATTATAATTTATGGTGTTGATTTTGATTGATCCAAGAAAATACATAAACAGATGTATGGTTATATATGGTTCACTGGTGTGCACTGAGCATGTTGTACTCCGTTTAGATGTGCCTTAATGATGATAAATATTTTTGCTCATTAAACCATACATTGACACATAAAGGTGCCTGCAGTAGAAACTTCTTATGAGCACTGCAGCACTCTAACAATGTATGGCATACAACATGTACAGTTTTCTTTCATTCTTCTTTATTTTGCTTGGCTTTTTTATCCTTTGTCCCCTGATGTGTTATAACAACATTTTTTTAATTGCTCTTTGATAGTTATTTTAAGTAGCAGCATCAATATGAATTATAAACTAAAAGATGATAATGCTGAGAACAGTACTAACTGTAAGATAAGGTAAAAGAGCTTTTACTTTACTCCTAATCATAGTCCCATGTAAATAAGTGTATTATTAGAGTTGACTTCTTTATAGGTCATGCTCAAGTCTTTGGTCTTTAAGAAGAGGCTTATGTAGGGCTTGAACAAGTGTTTTTACAACATATGTTTCAAGGAGAGTGAGCCCATCCTTCAGCAAACACTAATGTCTACAGAGATGAGGCAGTAGCAGGAGTTGGACTAAAAATATCTCTGCCAACCAAGGGACAGGTTATGGTGTTCTAAAACTGGTCACCGAATTATTAAAGAGGAGGTGGGATGAGCGGGAAATGTCATACTCTGTCTGTAACATGACATCAGAAGAGGGCAGGTGAAATTACAAGCATGGTTCATGATCAATAGATTAATAATGTATTGTCAATACAATAAGCAATATGCCGAGTAAATGACTGGAAAATGGCATTTTTTAATCCATTGTACAATTGCTGCAGTTTCTATAAAAAAATAAAAATAAAAATAAGAAATGGCCCAATTTGTTACTGAAATGTTGTGATCTTTCTGATCCACAAACCAAATGTTTATATATATATATATATATATATATATATATATATATATATATATATATATATATATATATATATATATATATATATATATATATATATATATATATATATATATATATATATTCATCATCACCTTTTCAGACAGGGATAGCTCAGTAGGTAGAGTGGTGGCCCCATGTTCGCAAGATCGAGGGTTTGAATCCACTGAATGGCTACCCTGAGGTACCCCTGAGCAAGGTACCCACCCTACACGCTGCTCCCATTATTACTACAGCACACAAACAGAAATCCAGGTTCATGATTTAACAATTTGTAACTGGCATAAAAAGTCAAACCAAAAAAATATTGCTGTAAAAGTTTTCTAAATTCAGAACTATATTAGCAGCAAATTCCATTCCTTCAAAACTGTTGATTTAATTTAATTGGTTCCTGCTATGGGTAATAAAATATACCGTCCTGTAGCCTTCCTGGTAGAATATTCATGTATATCTGCATTAAAATACACATTTTTACACAAAATGATTGGAATCTTTTTAACAATATTATTAAATAATTTATTCAAGGAAAAAAACAAATAATTAAGTAATTTACATTTAACAGACATTTTTGCACTGTTACAATATTTGTTCTATACGGACAAAGGACCTTTCATGCTGCTCTATTTTGTTTGCCGTTTCTTAATGTGATCCATTGCATAGTCCCAATCAAAAGTTTAATACCACTTGAAAAATGACAAAAAATCCTATTTTGCAGGGTTGGATCTTAACAAGGTTGCAAGTAGAGCTTCAACATGTAACAAGAAAAAATAGGAGTAAGACAAAATTTTTTTGAGCTTACAATTTATTGAAAACAACACTTAAATGTATGTATGTATGTATATACACACAAACAGGGGTGCACATAAGTGGTCCGCAGGTGCACATTCGCTGTCAAAATAAAAGACACGCACCAGATAAGAAGCTGCAACGCGCGTTTGCATACATATAAAAGGCACTGTTTTTGTCCGCTAGAGTGGGATTTTTAATGGCATATTCTGCACCACATCTCTGTGCATTCATCATTTGTTTGAAGCCAGCTCACCTCCTGCAACCACTTTTCCGAGAATACGCGCTTCTTTTGCGGTTCGGACTCCTGACATTTCTTTGGAGGTGGAGGAACACCAAAGTAACTGCTTAAAGGAGCTTGCTTCTTCGACATCTTTAAGAGTTCTAAACAAATGTCTGTCCTCCTCCAGAAAATCTGATGTACGCAAACGCGCGTTGCAACTTCTTATCTGGTGCGCGTCTTTTATTTTGACAGCGAATGCGCACCTGCGGACCACTTATGTGCACCCCTGTTTGTGTGCACCCCTGTATATATATGCGTGTGTGTATCAGTTCTAACATGCTGAGAGAAACATTCAGTAACCTGCAACACATGCCAGTAACAGGTGGTACAATCTGGATGTGAGACACTTATTATTACCTGATATAAGAGGGTCCGTTTTCACTTGAATTAATCACATGCAGAAAATGTTGTGTAAAATGTTTTGGTATGAAAATCATTTACCAGATGGTTCACTGAGGTAGTTGCAAGAGTGAAATTAAAGTAGATAGTTCCTGTGGTACTGTTGACTTTTCAGAGGTAATAATATCACAGACTTTTACATACATGAACTCTGCTATAGAATTGAAGACATGACATCTAAACGAACCCAGAACTCAAGAACTTGGTTGGTCTTAGACTTTATGTAATGTAAAAGCTAATTAAATGCTAAGCTGTCTAATCAAACCAAATCATTTATGTTCATTTAATCTGAAGTTAAAAGATTCCCTTTTCCATTATGGTCTAATTAACCAGGAGAATTAGTGTATCAGCAGTACAAAGACTGGGGGTTTCATGAGTTAGGACAGGCCTTTCTGCGTTAGACACATTCTTCCTGACACATGGATTAGAGAATCTAAACTGCCTCGTTGTGCAAAGTGCAAAAATCTTGTCAATTATCTTGCGTTATGAAAATTTCAAATTACCTTGAAATGTCAGTCTTTATATATTTGTAAACTGTAAATAGCTGATGGTGGTTGATATATTCTTTTCTTTGTATGAGACAAATCAAATAACAAACTCTCCACTATACTTATAGTGTAAGCACATAGCAGCAGTCAAAAGAATACAACTATCTAAAATGGACACCATAAACAATTATGTCTTTCAGGACTTCTTGTGAACAGTGCAAGGTGGTTGCAAAGCAGAAAACTGATGCAGTTATTGTTTTACATGGCTCAGTGGTTCTATTTAGGCTCAAAGGAGCCAGAAGAATGCTAAGTATTGAGCAAATCCCGTCAGAGTGCAAAGCTATAAGCTACTGACTGCATGATGAGATTTTAAGGTGCTGAATTATTTGAGAACTTCAAGCACACCAAGCAATGGACCATGTTGCAAGTGGTCCTGGAGAGAGTTAAACAAGCATAAACAGTTTCTTGACTGCAAATGACCTAATAAACCCAAAGTAAAGAGGGGATTCATGGATCAGCCTGGTTCCCCGTCCATCGCATGCTATGTTACATCTTTTGTCGGTTGATATGATAGATATTTTTTTGTTTTTATCCACAGAAAATAGTTTCTTGCATAAATACAGATTGTCTGAACCACATACAGAAAGAGCAAAGGTGATAGTTCTCACCTTTCTGTTAGGTTATTGATATATATATATGTTTTAAAAAATAAGCCATTCAGCCTTTTTTGACCATTAATCTGTTCCTCTGTTGTTTGAAGGGGCTGATTGGTCCCACAGCTGTACGGTAACTGCTGTCTGCCTTATGAAAAACAGAAACCTCTGAAATTCATCTTGCAACCCAAACCACGTCAGCTAATTGACACTCAAACAAAGCTGAGAGAGCTGCAGTCTGCTGCACTGATTGATGGCCGAACATGAAAAGTAGCCTGCCTTTTCCCATTGTGTGACTATTCAATCAAACCTATGCCAGTGTGGCTGGCTGGCATCAATATGCATGGAGATAGCCTGTCACCACTTTTCCCCACTTCTGTGTGAAGCGACACAGTCTGTCTGTTTTTCTTTGTTTGTCAAGGTGCTATCCATCTGTCCACCAGTGAACATTGCAAGAGAGTGGCCCGCTGCACCTCATTTTCATCAGTCTGTCTAAGAGTTAGGAAAGAAACACTTGGAAAAGTATAAGTTGCAAAATTTCACTCTGGCTCATGTAATTTAACTTTTTTTTTGCATCATCGTAATCATAATCATCAAGTCATTTGTACTTATGGTAAAGAGTAAATCTAACACAATAAACAAAACCATGTTGTGACATTTTAAAGAATTACAAAACTATTATAAAACATGGATCACAATGATTTTCATAAATCCTTTTCTATTTCAGTCTGTATTTTCACTGATTGACTCATGAAAATAGATTTGAGCACAAATCCACTAAGCTACCCTCCTCAAGGTGGCTGCTAGGTAAACTCACAAAAACTGCTAAGTTTTCCTTTTTATGATAAATTTAAGTGCAGAAAAAAAATGTAATGCTTTAAATCCTCTCTTGGCAAGCCTCTTTGAAATAAAAGGTTATACAACAACCAGCTCAAACATTATAAAAAGTAATAAAACATGGCAATTAAAGTAATTCTGTAACTGTGAATTTTTTCATAATTATGTTATACAAGCTTAGGTTTACTTTGTAAATGTATGAAATGTTAAAGTGGGAGCAGAATTCTGAGCCACATTAAATCAACAGAAAGACAAACGTCTCCTGGTGCTCCTTCCAAAAGGATATTTGAACAGATGTTCCGGGCAAAGTAAACAGGTCCTGTCATTGTGTCTCGCTAGTGTACAGCACCTGTCAACATTGATAACACATGAAGTAGGTCAAGAGAACTTTATAGAGGGTATATACTGTATTTCAAGGACAAAGGAAGTAGTTTAACTGATGGAAAGCTCCTGTGTGTTCATTGCCAGTGTGAATGCTAGACTATTCCAAAAACCTGATGCCTGTATCTTCAATTCAAAATGAGTTGTGTTATGATGAGTGTACTGATGGATCATTTTGACTTATTTTATTTCACTCATGTGTAATTATCTGTATGTGAGTAAGTGCATATGAAGAAACCAAATGTTTGAAAACATAAATTAATTAAAAACTAGACATTTTCCATTTTATGCGCTTAATAAAGTTCCTCTTAATAATGGTGACACTCAAAATATGTAACCATATTTAAAATTTATGGAAATTTTGTTAATGAAATAAAAAACAAACAAACAACTAAATCGAGGAAATAGACAAACAGTTACATTTTTTCCACTTCACATGAAAGAATGATTGAAGATAAAGTTGGGCTTTGTATCCAGCTGAAGATGAACTGAAACTGGATCTTTAGACAGGATTATAAGGGCAAAAAACATGTTTTGGAAGACTGCATATCTCAGTGGTCGATGCTCACTGGAAGGCCTAGATGTAAGGGGCATCTGTTGAACTCAGGACTTTAAAAGAATTTCTTGGCACTCTCTGCATGCCCTGCTAGATCCATCTTCTTTGATGTTTCTTTTAAAATTCAGCTGATTTGAGTATGAGATGAAGCTATGGCTGTATATGAGGTGGTAAAAAAGCCGTGAGAGAAGCTAGAAGATGCATATAATCATATTCCGAGCATTTAATAGTTGATAGTTGGTGTGCAAATAATCTTGATAGAAATTTTAAAAAGCACAATACAGTATTAACTGCATGCCTTTTAATTAATTATTCTGATGTATACCAGCAAAAAATGAAGCTGTAAGTTCAAGTAATGCCACATCCAAAATATTTGCTAAAATTTTTTTCCCGTACTTTAATAAGCAAACAAAAAAGCTAATTTTCTGTGCATATCCTGCTGGAAGTTATGCAATACAACCAGGAGAGGGACCACGTGCCCCAGTGGTTCTGTTAGGCTCAAAGCACAATATCACACAAGTGCTTTGAGCAATGATTATGCTGCTTGGACCAGAGCAACACACTAACCTCTTCCCTTGGTGGTTTATTCATAGTACTATACATTCACCCATGACAGTTCTGCTTTTTCAGAAAGGGGACCTAAGTTTCCTTGTGGCTTAAGGTTTTTGGAGGTAATAAGTCACACTTTTTTCTCTGGAATTCACTGAGTTTGTCACGGCTATGTTCACACTTTTTAAAGGGAAATAAAAGAGACTGTTTTTGTTTGTCTGAAGAGTGCATTGGAAATACACAGCTGCAACCAGCATACTTTTCTTGTGAACATTAGTCTGAATGCTGTTACTTTAGAATGTAGCATCAATTTTCTTCTCGCAGCCACATCCAGGGAGGTCGGCTTTGAAAGTTAAGCCTAATATTAGCAGCTGTGATCACAGGAGCATCAGGCTACTTAGAAATTGTAGAGTAGCCTTTATCTTCACCATGCTCTGCAATTATTTTCTTGCTTATGCTCTCTGACAACATTCTTCTTTCTTTTCTCTCAGCCATAGTAAAAAAACAAAACAAAATGATACCAGTGTGAGCTCAGTGGGTATGACGGGTAACTGATTACAGGTTTGATATCACTACATTCCACCTTAATGGTGTAACAATAGTTTTGAGATTTTAGAAGAATCTTTTTGTGGCCGTTTTCATGAAAAAACTGTTTTTATTTTTATGTATGCAATGAAGTGTAGTACACACTCTTTGTTTCATTTAGGGTGTGGAGGTACTTTGTTAAGCTGATTGCCAGATTGTGGTCTGGGTTTATTAACGTCAGGTACTTGAAGCACTTTGCGTGACATTATGAACATTAACCAAATGTGTGTTTCTCCCCTCATCCTATTAAAGGTCCTTTTGTTGCCTAAACCTAAAAACACAGCAAATTCAATTCACTAAGGTTCAGCAGGTTTTTTTTTTTTTTTCCAAATTTGGATTCAAAGCATGTCCTCATGTAGTTGTTTACAATATTTTCTGTATTTCCAAGAGTATTTTCATCTGGGGCCTGCAAGACAGCCAGACTGACACAAATGAGTATGTGTTTGTGTGACTGAGGGAAAAGAAGGAGAGAGAATGGAAGGTAGTAAGTCCCTTGCCTATACAGCAATCTCTGACCATCTTGAGCTTCTCTGACAGTGATCAAGTGTGGCTTACCGAGACAGCTTAGGTGATCGAGGTGTCCACAGTGGCAATTCATCATGCTATCAGGGAGCACAAAGATGACAAGTTGTTTTAGTGCTTGAATCAATTTTATACAATTTTAACTGCAGCATGCCTCATGGTTGAAATAGTGCACCATTCCCCATTATCAGTTCTTTCTTTCTTTAAAGCATCAAGTCAGTTTAAGTTGGAGCTGCAGCTAAGAAACCAATTATAAGTAGGTCTAAACAGTACAGCAGGTGATGCCTCTGAGTCATGTGTTCATCACCTGTCAGATATCTCCCTGAGCTGCCCACATGCCTGCAACATGCACACGAACAATCAAAATCCCCCAAAGTTTTCAATTCAGCAAATGATCGGTGTGGGCGATCTTGTGCGATTAATGTGAACAACCGATGTAATCGCAAATCACAACATCACCACATCACCACATCAATATGACATGGCGATTTATAAATAATTGGAACAGAAATGTCAACTATTGAGCAGAGACATTGCAAAAGGCAGCTGCGTTTAAAACACAAAGAATTAGTAACACATGGAAAACCACAGAAACTAACAGGCCTACCAGTCTTGTGTAAGAAGATAGTCACAGAGCTAAAAGAATGGAGTGGGTTTGCATGCAAGAAGTGCATCTACTGCATGCACGTCCCACAGGACTGTTCGTGCAATCTGCCCTGGTTAAAGACACTTTTGTAAAAGACAACAGAATCATTTATTGAACTTACATTAAATTTTAATACTAAATGGCAATCCCATGCTGTTTCCTATTGTTTTTCGTGTTTCTTGACAGGCTTTTATTGTTCCCATGTTGGTTTTATTATCTAGGGGCATCGTGTTCTGTTTCATTTTGTGTGTTTAGTTTCCTTTTTCTGCCTCCCTACTCCCTTATGTTGCCTCTCTCTTTCTTCCACCTGCTCCTGGCCTCCATCTGTTTCTCTAAGCATTTGACTTGCTCTTGTTTTCCTTCTTTCTGTGGCTTGACTAGCTGTATCATCCTCAGGAGATTTTGACATGATATTAAGTTATAGTTACAAGGAAATACTATGATGTGGTTCCTGGGGGAAATCTTTCAGATCTGGAGTATGCCATTTTTACTAGAGGAGGCAGGTGTCTGCCTTGCTGAACCAAACAGCGATATATTTAATTTTGAAAATGGATACATATTACCACCTTTGAGCCACCAGGGATTTTCGTTCTGGGATGAGAGAATCTACCCCTTTTCTATCTTAGCCCAGGAGGATGTTAATTCATTGACAGAATGAGCTACGATTCCAGCAGTGACAGGTGTAGGCATAACCAGGTGCTGCCTCACGATACTGTCATGAAATTTATGTCTCTCATCTCACAGTGAGGGCCTTGTCTCTACCAGCTGCTGCAACCTTGTGAGGAGAAAGCTAAGAGGTTTTAATTAGGAGTAAGAGTGTCATTAATTACAAATTCGTTCACTCTCACACAACTGTCTTCCCAAGAAATTTCTTCTACCTCCCACCATCTGACCCCTCCCCCTCTCCTTTCTTGTCAAAGCCACACTAAGTTAAGTACCAGAGAATTTACTCCGTTGCCTACCGGGAAAAGGAAAGCAAATTTTTTAATTTGATGAATCGCACTCCTAACTCCCTTCTTACCAGCTCTCTGCCCCAGTCTCCCGGATCGTTCAGCATGCTTTCATCTTTGATCTAGGACCCCCATGGGGTGTCGTGTTTGAAAAGGCGGACCCCTGACAGCTTTCTTAGATGGACAAGATTTACGTGAGATGGGGGTATGCGCAGCAGATTACTCTCTCAAACAACTCGGAGAACAATGAGCAAAGAAATTTCTTAGGAAAAGCACCTAGGTTCATTACTCTAACTAATTTAATTTTTCGCTTTTATACAAACGTGATGATGAGGTCATAACTCAGAGCAGAAAACTGAGACAGAGGCTGTTGCTGCCGACAATGTGATAAAGACATGTAATATGCTTAAGTTCCTGAGATTTATACTTGCGCTCAAGTGGGCTTTAATCTTCCTATGCAATGTAGCTTCCTTAATATTAATTAAAGACGTATTAGAGATTTTGTATATTATAAATATCCAATCATAGTTTGTGTGCAAGACATTTCTTACAGAAAATAAAAGGTGTTTCTAATCTTGAACATGTTTTCTTTTGAAAGTTCCCTGCAGGCTGCTGCACATTCCCATTCCCAGAAACTACACTAACCAACCAACTAACCTTACTAGCCTCTCTGGTCTGTAAACCAGCTATTCTTTTAAGTGAGAATTTGAAAGAATACTATTCACTTTTTCATCACTCTTAGGATTTGACACAGTTAATCAGTTTATTCTTATGTACTCTTGGATTGCTGAGAAAAGAGGGCTTCATGAGCAGCACTGCAAGAAACAAAATAAAATCGTATTCATCAAACAGATTTTTTTTTTATTCAGCAATGGCTAGTGGTTGATTTTTCTTTTGTTCCCCTTCTAAAAGTAGTGCTCTCCAAAACTCTATGGTTGGCTACTTGTGATTCTGTGTATTCAGAATGCCACTGGGACAAAAAGAAATATTCAGTCACAAGACAGGCAAATTTAGGTCCCATCAAAATGAAAGCAACAATTATCATTTATTGTTTCGTCTGTCAGAAATGTCTTTAAAAGTCCAAACCAGTTTCACAAAAGCATCCTAGCTCCAGTCAATAAATAAATAAATGAACAAATTAGTTAAAGAAAAAAGCTTTTCTTTTCAGCCAGAAGTTCTATGATAGGTGTAATATGATTTATCCAATCCAATCAAAATCTCATAATTATTTTTGCTTTTTTACAGTATAGATAAATTGATAAATATAAAAATATACATTTATCCATGTACATAAGGCGAACATCCCATTAATTGTTGATATTTTTAGATTTGTTTTTTTTTATGGAACCCAGAAAAATCGAGTTCATGTATAGTAATATGATTTGATTTCTACACTTATACGTCAGTGTAGATGTTTCAAGGTTGCTACAACTTATTAACATTTAAAAATCATTTCATAATATTTTTCAGTCTATCAGAAAGCTGAAAAGCTTAAATGCCTTCAAACTTTCAGAAATACTTGTATTACACTTAAATTATGTGCCAGTAAAGTTAATTTGAAGGTTTTTTTGTATTAGAAAGGTATGCTGTTTTGATTATTTGGTGGATGAGATTTGATGAAGAGCCAACATCTGTTGTTTGAAACTCATAATAAAAATATCTCAACCTTGCTAATCTGAAAGTGCTTGTGGAGCCACCTCTACATGATCAAAGTTTTCTAGACTGCAAACTCCTCCACATCACATTAGCCAAGGTGGGTAGTAACTTATCTGTTTGGATTATTAACAGAGATTATTTACAGAGTTCATTCATACAGAGACTTGTTAATTCTAGCTCTGTTTCCACACAAAGCACAGATGCTAACTAGTTTTTTTTCAGTGCAGCATGCTTAATATTTGTAGGAAGAGAGCTCCAAAGCAAAATCTTTTGAACTGTATATATATGTATAATAGAGTTTGATGAAAGAACATACAAAGGACTCATGCCAAAGGATTTCAGGTTGTGCTTCATTTTATACAGGACCACATCACTTGGGACCTCTCCTGAAATAGTTATGAGTGGATTTTAAAACTCATTATAAAGCTCACAAGCAACAAGTGAAGGGAAGGAAGAAAATGTGTATTGCAGAATTTTAGAAAATAGAGAATTTAAGAACTAATCAAACCACTACAGTTGGGTAGCTGAAATGATATAAAAGAAAGAGATTTTTCAAGGCGCCTTGTGCAAAGTTATATTGTAGTTCTCAGTAGGAACAAATAGAACCACATCACTCCAGGCCTCTGGTTGTCAGAACACTGGTAAGGATGTAATGTAAGACTTAAACTACAAGCAGACACTTTCGCATTGTGTAAAAGCTGGCAAATGAGGACTAGAACAGAAGAGGGTCTGAATGAAATGCACTACCACCACTAACATCTTTTTTGTTCAATTGAACATGCTGTGAATGCTGCTTGTCAGCTTTTGATGTCTGATAGACCAGGCAATCGATATGTTAACTGATTCAGGAATTTGTCTGTGTAACAGTGAATGTTGTGATGCTTTAAAAAAAACCAAGACCTGGTGTACATCACATATGATTCTTGCTGATAAATGTCAGGCGCTCCAGTGGCTAAGAATCAGCTGATTGTCAGTGCAAGCATTATTTCATCATCTACTTTTGGGACTGGGGAAATAATTGGATCTTGCCAAGCCCGAAGTGGGTCTTTGTCCGATCCATTTAAACACCTTCAGGAAGATGGAATGTAATATATGACATTCTGAGTCCCTTATCATGAAAATGCAATTGAATTATATTTTGAGATGTTTATAAACTTGAGATTTTAAAATAAAGGTTGTGGAGAAAAAAAAGAAAAATTGCTGACTACTACCATTATTCTGGTCTCCTACAGCTAAACCGACTCCCAGTATAAATTTTGTCGACTTGCCACGTCCATGAATAGATAACTAATAAGCAATGAGCTAAAGATTCTCCTAATCACACTCTGTTTGTTTCTTCAGAGGACTATGTGTAACAGTGTTAATGTGCTGATGTGCAGCCAGTGAGTTAAAGAAATACATTTGACCACTTTAAATATATCCAGTGATAGAAAGCAACTTTGTATCACAGTGCGTGACATGTTATGTATAACTGTCAAAAACCACTTTAATTTAGTCAGGCATCCATGACATCCAAAAGTCCAGAAGCCAAAATGGGAGGGGGATTATTTTGCAAGCAAGCGAACATACACACATGTACCACACACGACATCTAAGACAAGTACACAAAAACAAATACACATAGTTTAGGTTGCTAAGCAACTATGGCAGATTAAATTCATTCAGCCAGCAAAGCACTAACAACCTCAACAGCCCGTAGAAGCTGATGAAAGCAGTGCAGAGCAGCCTGACCACACGGTTTGTTTACTTACTGGGGGTAAAAGTTCTCAAATGCACGTGAGAAATAACACTGGGTTTTTGTTATGTCCCTCAGATATGCTCAGTACAATAACCACACTGTGGAGTGCCACTAGCCAATCAGCACATAACTGCTTTCAATGTAAGTGTGTGTGAGTAATTTCCCTCAATAAAACTGCCAGTCTGCCATGTTTGGCCTCCATTTAATTATTGATTGAGAGCTTTCCAAGATATTACACCAACAAATTGCATAAAGGCCTTGATTTTTTTGGTGTGTGTGTGTGTAACAAACAAATATATCCATTTATAGATGCCAGGAATCTACCACACCCACCTGAGCTGTGGCTCTTTTAACCTCTTTCTTAACCTCTTCTATATTTTTTCTTTAAATAAAATGCAGATAAAGCCAAAATGAAGACTCTCCAAACATTCTTTTTGACATTAAAGTCACAACATGCAGCTAAATTAACATTAAATCTTATTAACGAATCAATAACCTGTCTGTCACACATCAGTGGCAAAATAGGATGAAGCATTTTATAAATTCAAGCTCAAGACAAAGAGCAAGTTAGGGAAACTTAGTTTATTCTTAAATTGCAGGAGTTGTATGTTATTTAAAGGTGACAGTTCTGGTGAAAGAGAAGTGCTGCAAATAGATGTGTTTGCATCTTATTTCGCTGTTAAATATAGATCTATTTTATTTGTCTCACGCCTTTCCACTTGTAAGTTCATGAAGCGAGGTATAATTATTTTAGGTGATCAAGGAGTGGTAGTATAAACCACTGCTTTGAAACTAAAGGGCAGGAATGATAAAGGTTAAAACACCCACAGAATAAAGACAAAAGTATATTCCTTTATTGAAAATTTTCTCTGTAAATCAGTGTTTTCACTGCTAATTTTGTTCATATTACATTCTTCTATGTGGGGGGTCGATCTGTCACAGGGTGTAAAACCATTCACACTACAAACACCACCAAGTGTGGTTCAATTTCTTACTCTTAAAACCCCCAAATTACTATCCAAAATATACAGAATGCTTTCTAAAACAGATGAATCAATATCACTTCCTATTGCAAAATGGGAAGCGGATTTATCAGTTAACTTAGACCAAAACTTCTGGTCTCAGATTTGCTTAAAAACCTTTCATCTAATTAGAAATCCCAGTCTTCAATTAATTCAATACAAAATACTACATAGAGTGCACTATACAGGTCATCGGATGTTCAAGATGGGCTTTACGTCTACCAACAACTGCTCACACTGCCAAACCAATTCACCGGACAATTATATCCACGCTCTTTGGTTCTGTCCACCAGTTCAGAAGTTTTGGCGTGAGATATGTGAAGACTTATCAAAGTGTCTGAAATGTAACATTCCAACTTCTCCTTTAGTATGTTTGTTGGGCAGCTTAGATAATGTCACTATGGAAAAGAATATAGCCCATATGGTTTTCAATGCCCTATGCATAGCCAAGAAAACAGTCCTCATGAACTGGAAAAATAAAAATAATCTTAATTCTAACCAATATAGAAATTATCTATTAGATTACATTAGTCTTGATACAGCCTCTGCCACCACATCAGATCAATTGCTCTGGGCTCCTTTGATCAGCTCCATCACCTAGTGGGGGTAGGGGGTCATAGTTTGGTGTGTTGCCGGGGTTGTGGGCGGGTGGGTGTATGGGGGCCCAGCCCTGGCGCAGGGTGCCGCCGGTGCATCGAGCCACCTGGGGGGCTCTTCAACTGGTGGGGGAGGTTGTCACATCTTGCAGGAGCTTTCCTCTCTTCAGGAACTCTCTCTGCAGGAGGGGGAGATACAGGAGAGGTGGAGGAAGATCTCAGCCTGGGCGTCTATTGTCTTGTGTAGTCTGGAAGATGAGTGGATGATGGGGTGGGTGCAGTTTTCTCTGTGGTGGGGTCAGGTGGACTGTCCCGGGCTCTGTGGGACCGGGCGGCGCTGCTGCACTGGGCCCCGGTCCGGATGGGCCTGGGCCCCCTTTCCCTGGCGGGTTGCAGAGTATGGGGGTGCCTACTGGGGTCAGCGGGGGAGCTGGCCCCAGGGAGGGGTCACTTGCCCCTCCCTGGGGTCACTTGCCCCTCCCTTCCTTCCCTCCCCATCTCCAGCTGCCTCCCTCTTCCCACTCCACCACAATCACCCACACATGCAGGGCCTTGGGGTAGGGGTGTGTCACCAGGGTGCAGAGGAGGCATCCCCCCCCCCCGTCCCCTTCTGGCTGCCTCTGCCTCAATTTTATCCCACAACTTAGACATTCACATTACTCACACTCTCATTACACATACATATCGGATCTTGGGGGTGGGCACGCTACACGGATTCCAAATTACCATCAGGGTGTACACCTCACCCCTGGCGTCGTTGCCCACCTCTCAATTTTAAATACACGTAGACATTGAGGGCTAGCAGGAGGGGCTATGCGCTTACCTGCTGCTCTCTGGCAGGTAGCTCCATGCCCTCCTGGGTTTTAAATGCACCTTAGAACACACATACATCAACACTACATATGAGCGGGTAGAGGGAGGTTTGGAGTCTTCTCACACCCCCGGTCTCTGCGGCCTGCTGGAGCGTGGGGGCTAGGAGGAGGAGTTGGCCGTCCGACTGGGGTCTGGAATGTGGGGCCTCCCTGCTGCTGCGGAGTCGGGGCGGTCTGCTTCTCCCCACCGCAGGGAAAAGGGTAACACCACCTGGGTCTGGGTGCAGTTTCCCCCTCCAGGGGCAAGGGTACCTAGACCCGGTTCTTAGAGTACGCTTGGGGAGTGTGATTGTGTGTACAGCGTCTCTTTATGTCTGTCTCCACGTTGGTTGAGTGTGGAGTAATTGCTTATGAGAGCATGAGGGTGGGAATGGATGTTTGTATCTGTGTGTGCCTGTATGTCTGTGTCTATATGTCAGGTTGGGTATCAGACGCCACCTCTCTGGGGACATCTCAGGCCCTCCAAGGTTTGGAGGCCTATCTCCCCCCACCACTTCCCCTGCCGGTGGCGGACGCCCTCAGACATCGGTGCATTGGTGGTTCTTTGTGTCCGGGGATGGGCACCCAGGTACACACCGGCTCACTCCTTGGCGGCTGCTTATCGGGGCCTGGAGCCTGGGGCTCGCTCGGGCCACTTCGGGGATGGGGTGCCCTCGGCCTCTCGGCCCGGGGCTCGGTCACTCAGGCACAGCTGGCTGCCGGCGGAGCTCACGGGCATGTCACTGCAACCCCCCCCCCCGGCTTCTGCTCCGCGGCTGCTGAGTGACCCCTCATCTGGGACTCTCCTCAGCTCTTTCTGGGATAGTGGCGCGGCTGCCCCTCTGTTGGTCTTCCTTGGTCTCTTGTGTTCTGGGGGTCTCTGGATGTCTGGAGTTTTGATCTCCTCCATACCTGCTTCATGCCCTGGAGGATGGGGCAGTGGCCCCCCACACCCTCTAGCAGATCATTACATGAAGGAACCTTTAAAAAAAACAAGCGCGTCCATGCTCACAGGTGTACGCACAGGTGATCACACACACAAACTACACCCTTTTTGGCTCCTACCTCAAAGCACACTGTGCGCTGTCGAGCTCACGTGCTGCACAATAATGTTTAATATTTAGTATTTACTGTCATATTCCCATATATCATTGTGATGTTGTTTATTACTCTCGTTTTCTTCTGCTTGCTTTCTTTTTTCTTTCTCAACAGGTGATCCAGGTGATCGATATATGTATTTTTTGTCTGCTTATTCTGTTGGTTTTTGTTTTTTGCCCTTTTTCACCGTCCCTCTTCTCAGTTTTTTTTCTTTCCCTCTTTCTTTCTCCCCTTTCTTTCCACCAGTCAAGTCTGTCCCGTATTCAGCAAGTGAAAATAAAATAAACAATAAAAGGTGAATCAAATGGACCATTACGGCAAGGCTGGGATGGTCCATTTGGTAAAGTAAATCCGTTGGGCATCTTTCTTCGCCTTTAGACAATAATTCTGATGGCAAAAGAACCAAACGGGACAGGTTAAAAAAAAAACAAAAAAAAACATTCACACTCATGATGAGTAACCCCATGCATGTTTTTGACCAGAGAGACCCATGGAGAAACATAGAGACCATACAAATTTCTACACAGAGAGACCCCAAACTGGATCCAAACCCAGGACTTTCTTACTATGAGGCAACAGTGCTAAGCACCATGCCATTGGGCTGCCCCCACTAGTTTGTTATTCTTTCCTTGTCTTTCTTCTTCTCTGCTATGTAGTATATCTGTTTCTTTACCACCTCCACAGCTCACAGTAGGAAACCAGCATCACATTAATCAGAGGAATACTATGTGCAACTATGTAATTCCATCAATTTATCAGTTGGTTTCCTTTTCCAGGGTAGCCCATGTGAATAAAGGTCTTCTAATAAAAGCTTAATTAAAGACATCTAATCTGTTTTTGTTTATTATATGTACCTCTCTCTTCTGAGCTTTTAACTGTACACTTTTAATTCAGTTACTTCTTTTTTTAGATTGATAAGCAAAATGAATGAGCACTAGTTGGTATGCAAGCACCAATGCATTTGATGAAACCTATTATATAACAACACGTAATTGTTCCACACAGTTCTGTGCACACCAGTTTTGAGACCACCACCAATATCCCTTTGATTGTATTGCTTTATGTTCACAGCACCAAAGTCCACACACTTGTTCACTGTAATGGAAGTCAATTTGTTTGAAAAATATGAGGCTGTGGTGCAGAGAAAACTGCAGCAATTGTCAGTGCATGTTTTCATTGGTGCAAGCACATGTAAACAGATTTTTCTTGACTGAACGACTCAATTACAGTACTGCTTGAAGTTTTTTTCTTATTATTGTGGAGACAGAATTTCAATAAGAGAAAATATGCTTACATGTGAAAAGATATGCAGCCTCTTTTTTTAAGAATTTCACTGACTACTCTTAGGCTTCTTTGTAGAAGTTCAATAACTATTTTGTATTGGCTTTTGTCCTGAAGTTTTTTATGTATTCCTTTTTAGAAGGTCAGCCTTATTTGGTGTTGCCTTTTTTAATAGACTTGGGCAAACAGAGAAAGAACAAGTTTACCATGATGGGCATTTATTTGGAGATTAAGGTGGAGCAGCATTTCTGAAGAACTCATAGTGAACATAGCTGTATGCAGGATTGTAGAAATGCCAAGGTCCTTTTTGAATTTGCTCAACTAACTAGTATGTCCATTTAAAATGCTTCGAGGGCTACAATCAAATAACAACAGTTTAAAAACCATGCCAGTGGGCAGTAGCATAAATAATCTTTTAGGCACTAACAGGTTGCATGAGAATTTGAGTCTCTAGAAAAGTGCTATATAAATGCAATCCATCATTATTATTATTATTATTATTATTAATTAGGTTAAAAGCTTTCATTTTCAAAGTCTCTGTACCTTCCAGACCTGCTCATTCTCTGTTTCTTTGTTTGAATATTGTCTGTTTTTGTTAGAGTTGAAAAGAGTAGAGATAAAGGTAGGTTCCTAACTTTTTGGGCAGTTATATATTCTTTGTCATTTTGCTTCTGTAGACCACCATGGTTCAATTTAAGAGCCTAATAAAAGCATTGCGTTAAATGTTTAAGAATCACAGACTATTTTATACACAATTTTTTATTTTTTATCTCCAAGCGTCTAAACTTTTATTATGCCATGACAAAGAAGGCAGATAAAAAAAAAGTTTATTACAAATCTTTAATATTATTTATTTTTGGTAGCTTTTCACTGGATTAAAAAAAAGAAAAACATCTATCCAAAAAGTGTTGGATAGATGAAATCAAGATTAACTTGTACCAGAATGAAGGGAAGGAAAACTTTTGGAGAAAAAGACAAATAGCACATAATCTAAAGTATCTGTCATACATGATAGAGGCAATGTAATGGTATGGGCATGCACGGCTGAACCAGACCACTAGTGTTTATCATTGGACGGCACTTTTCAGTGCAAGTAGATAATGAGCCAAAGCATAGTACAAAAAAATCCTAAGAGTTTTATAAGGCAAAGAAATGGGATATTCTCCAGGCTTCAGGCTACATTAAAGACCTAGCAGAACATCTTAAGGGAAACACAGCATTTGATGATGTGGGTTGGATCTAGACTCAAGGCAACCTTTGGACTGAAACGCTACAACTCAATCTGATATTCATTCTCTGATGTAAATATAGATGCACAGATTCACTGTACAGAGGCAAAATTACAAAGAAAAAAATGCATTGTCCCCAAAACATATTTTTCCAGCTATTCATATTTTCGTGTATTGCTTCCTTTTGCAAAGCAAAGTCTATTTGCCTATCAGTCACTGGACGAATATAATTAATTTTAGCTGGCTAAGTAAATTGAAATTTATTTCAATTTATTTAAAATCATCCTGGATAACCCTGTTTAACATATTACTGCCACAGAACTATGTGTCACATATTGTTTGAGAATAAATGGATTTAATTACAATAACTGTACTAGTAGAATTCTTACTCAGTTACCTATAGCCACATTAAAATTAGATGAGACCAACATCTCACTCCCTGCTTTCATTTTGACGTTTTACCCTGGTGTTGAGTGCAAAGAATAAGCTTTAAAAATGTTAAAAAGAAACTCAAAATATCTTAGAATTGGGTGTGATGTCCTAATGCTTTCATACTGGGGCAAATCCTGATAGTACATGAGTGACCTGGCTTGCCTAAGTCTTTAGGTGCCCTTATAACTCTATAGTTCCCCCCAGCTCTGTGCTAAGGGTTTTACTCACTGCATTTCATCTCACATTCTTCTCTCTATATACTCTTTTGATCACTAATCATTTATTTTATGTATTTATTTTTTTCTCCACTGTGAAATATGTGTATGTTTTAGTACACCATGGCATGTTAGGCATGTTTCCCCTCTTAAGGAATGCTGTAGTTTAGAGTAGTCCTTTGAAATGACTTCTACACAGCAATCTTTTGACAGAACTTTTGATCTCTGGAGTCTTACATGTATTTAGCAAATTCTGCATCTGATGAATTTGCTTTCTCTCACTCCTACTCTTCCACATTGACAGTTAAGGTAGTTTCAGCATCTGAATAGGATGCTAAATTAGGTGTTCCGGGCCTGTTGAACAGGGAGGAGACCCTGGGTTAGACCTAGGACACACTGGAGAGATTATGTCTCTCAACTGGCTCAGGAGCGCTTTGGTGTACCACCAGAAAAAAAAACTGGAGGACGGGGCTGCACAGAGTAAGGTCTGGGCATCTCTTCTTAGTCTGCTGCACTCACAACCTGGCTAACTGGCAGCAAATGGATTTATGGATGGATGAACAAAACACCAAACGAGGAAACATCTTTTTTTTTAAAAAGTAGCAATCCACCAGCAACATTCCAGTGGGGAAAAAAACAAACAAAACACACACAAAACCCCCTAAAACACTTTGTTGATTTTTCCCATTTACTGCCCTGTAATTTCATTTGTAATTTCTTAGATTGCTTCACTAATCATTCAGTAGTTTATAATGTGTGGAAGATGAAAACACACAAATCACTCCCAAAATCGATTAAACATAGTCGATACTTATTTATACCCATTTATACTTTATTTATGAGAAAATTAATCCAAACCCTTGCAAGCACAATTGCACAATAAAGTGGTCCAGACACAATAAAGCAGGGAATGGAAGATGATGATTTTAATATCTTTCTGTAACTTACTTGTGGCTTCCAGAGAAACATTCCTCCCTATGGAGGTTAAGACTGATACAGATACAGAAAAGCTCTATATGCATTTCAGTGTGAGTATATACCAAATATGACTTGATTATGAACCTGTTTTTCTGTTTGGAAATAATATTCTAGACAATACTGAGACCCAACTTCTTCTATTTTCTTTTTGCATTCAGAGTATCTGCTGCATTAAAGAGCTCAATTTACATTCACTCAGGTAATTTGCTCTTCATATTTATTTGCTATTCACTTTATGATTTGTTGTACAAATTAAATTGACTTTTCTTCCAGTCTAAAAGGTAACAGTATTTGCTCAGCTGTGCGTTGGAACTGAGATCCAGGCTCATGCACCAGATTGAGTGCCAGGATCTTTCTATCAGCCGTGCCTCCAGTGGTGTATTTAAAAGCGCAGGCATGGAGCATCATCATCTGCTGGGAAAATCCAGATCAAATAAAAGATTCAGATTTGCCAAAGTCATTAATTTCACATGCTGGCAGTGGAATTCCTTGTGGCTACTGAATGCGAAATGTTTTCAATCAAAGATTTAAATTCTTATTCAGTCATCACAACTGCCATATGGGAACCAGACTTCAGTATTCACAACCAGAACAGAAAGATGATGATGAATGTCCAAGCCTACAGTCATGCAGTCTGTTGGGGGATGAATTCTGGTCTTTACAAAGAATGAACAAGAAAGAAATGCCCTTTATTGATCTAAACATTTTCAGGGATTTTTCTGTGTCTTTGCTTTCTTTTAAATGGAATAATTTCAGGATTCTGATGAAACAAAAATGAAATGAATCTGAACTGTTGTTGTTTTCTTTAGTCCTTTTTGCTTTACCTCAACTGGCACAGGCTAATCTTGTGATGGGTGCCATAAAAGACAGACTGACAGCAGCTCAAGTGTTCAAACTACAGACTAACGGGGGTAACTCCTGTATTCCCAAACAAATACTTATGTTCTTTTGAACCTTTGCTGACATTTTTATAGCAGCAGTTTAGTGCTGAAAAGGTCAAAAAAAGAACAAAAAGGAAAATTATAAACCCATTAGTTACTGAGTAAATGTAGGCACACTGAATGTGGTGAAAATTCCTGTGTTATTTATTTATTTATTTTTTAAATATGACATGTAAAAATTCCCTGCTAGAGTTAAATTACAGTTCACTAATAGGCCGGCCTGTCTTTGCAACCTTGAAGTTAAAAATGAACTTTCTGTTTTTTGCAATTTTTGAATTTGAAAGTTTAATCTTTACTTTTAACACTGTATATGTGAATTTTCAGTGCTGTTGGGTGACATTTGGAACATCTGTTATAGTATTGCTTTTCTCTGTGACTCAGAGTACTTGTCTATGTCCGTCTTTGCTCTTAGATATACTTCCATTTTCTTCTGTTCATACAATATTGAGCCAGTGGAGCCTATCCCAACTGCCACGGGGCAAGAGGTGGTCACCAGTCTGTCACAAGGTATACCTCCATTCCAAAACAGAAAGATTAGGGTCAATACATTTACACCTACAGCCAATTTAGAAAATTAATTTAACTCAACCTCATGTCTCTGCATGTCTCTGAGAGGGTGGCTGGAGTCCCTGGAGAGAACCCACACAGACAAAAGGAGAACATGCAACCTCTGTGCAGAAAAGTGCCAGGCTGGAGTCAAACCCAGGATCTACTTCCTGTGAGGAGACAACACTAACCACTGCTGCACTGTGCTGCCAATGCTCACACTGCATAGGTGGCACTCTCAAATTTATTTGCCCTACAATTCATTTCACACCTTTAATACATAAATAGTATCATTTCACTTTTGCAACCTGTACTTTACTATTTTACAGGAAACCAAATGGGACTCATTACAGTGAGTTTAAAAACTTAAACTTATGTGGGGTTTTGATTTGCCTAAACTTCTTTGAACCGGCAGTAGATGTCAAAAGGCCAGAGCCTTGTGACTGGAAGGCTGGATCAATCTATGCCCTGGCAGGATAAAACGTGGTTGTGAAAGTGATTCTCTGTTTCTTCAACACTGCTGTGATACCTCTTGGCATGCGCTTTTTATTAGTTAGACATATTAAAATACAATTAAAAATATGTTGCATAGTTAGAATAGGTTTAACTGTTAAAAACTGGTCTGGGTTGGTTGCTACATCTTTTAACACTTTTTTTGTGATTGCCATATAGTGAAGCTTCCTGCTTTCTTTATGAAAAATATAAGCTTCTGACACAAAACGAACATCCTGCTGTAATGTATTACTTACAAATGTGTGTTCACAAACAGATAGAAAAAATGTAACATTCCAAAATGTAACATTTGTTTGTACATTAACAGAAACCCACATATTGTTGGTGTATTCAGCATTTATGTCAGAAGATATATTTGTTGTATACTAAAGATGGGGTTTTTTTTGTTTTTCTTCTTTTTAAATATGATGAATTCAGGTATTTCTTTGTGCTGACTACCCCCCTTTTCTTTAATCACGGTTTAGGTTGTATTGTAAAAGAAAAGCAGAACATAAACAAATAATTACCATTCCTGGGAGAGAGGAAGATGTGATACAGCGAAACTCAAGCAAAACACTTATGAAGCTTAATTCCACTGATTAAAAAAGGATAAGCGCTTAAAACAGACACGTTGTGCATTACATAAAGTTGTGTGACTTCACTTTCCTCTTCTTTTAGTCTAATTTATGTTCCATTCCATTCTAAGAATTGAAGGATTAATTAGCAACAAAAATGTTGATAGCTGTCCATGTTTTCTTTTCTGTCAAAGAACACCATCTGCACTGCCTTCCTGATTAATGAGCAGGTGGGGTAGGCAGCGTTTTTCATCATGGTGTGCATTGAGGCAAACAAAAAGTGGATTTGCTAGTCAGGGAATATAAAAAACATTGATTCTTTTTAAACACAATTAATACAAACATTGTTTTAATTTTCTAAACATATTTTGTACTTTTATGTAAATGCACAAATTCATGTTGCCATAGTATTACATTCAAAATGTGTATTTTTAGATAATATCTACCACTCACTTGTGGCCATCATATTATATGAAAACAGAGAGCCAATACGGTCCTGAAATGATGTAACCAAGGGTCAAAGCTTCTGTACAAAATGAACAATTTGCCACTTGATTCAAAGTACATCTGAATGTCAAGAACTATTTTTTTTCCTTTTACATATTTAAACACATTTCTGTCTGTCATGGGTTGTAGGTTGCCTGAAGCCTGCCCTAACTGTTACAGGGTGAGAGGCGGACATTACCAGTATTTTATTTAAATTGCTGTGGAAAAGTTCAAGCCATCCCTCATTTCTTTATATTTTGATGCTCAGGGTCCATATTTTACATAATATATATATATATATATATATATATATATATATATATATAGAGAGAGAGAGAGAGAGAGAGAGAGAGATATATATATATATAGAGAGAGAGAGATAGATATATATATATATATATATATATAGAGAGAGAGAGAGATATATATATATATATATATATATATATATAGAGAGAGAGAGAGAGAGAGAGATATATATATATATATATATATATATAGAGAGAGAGAGAGAGAGAGAGAGAGAGAGATAGATATATATATATATATATAGAGAGAGAGATATATATATATATATATAGAGAGAGAGAGAGAGAGAGAGAGATAGATATATATATATATATATATATATATATAGAGAGAGAGAGAGAGATAGATATATATATATATATATATAGAGAGAGAGAGAGAGAGATAGAGAGATAGAGATAGATAGATATATATATATATATATAGAGAGAGAGATATAGAGATTTTTTTTTTTTAAAGCGATCTTGACAAATAGGCTTTCTCAAAGTCTGAAGTTTTTTCTTGCACATTGACTGGTTTTAATTCATTTTCAGTCCAGTTCTCATACCTTATCACTGTTTTTGTTGGCACCTAATGCAAGAGATGAACCAGCGTTGTGTCTTTACACAACAGACAACTTTGCAAAAAATAAAAAATAAAATAAATGATATCTTTTGGCACTTTGTTACTAGTAACCTCTTATAAAAACATTTATTATTTCATTAGTCGAATCCATAAAAAAACCCCAAAGATAACACAGATTGACAGGCATAAAACAATATTTTTGCACCAACAACGAGCTTCTTAAAGCGCCATTAGAGAGAAGATTGGTGTATCACAGCATGGTGTTCACTGTGTCCATAAAAACGGGAGACCGGACAAGCAGAGGAAAAACAGGATGTTGAAGGCAACACTGTATTTAGAGCAGCTCTGTACCCACACCTTAAGCACTAATACATGAGTAACCATGTATACATAGTTTCAAGAGGCCTGGTGGATACAAATCTGTGCCTGAACATGCACATAAATGCCAGCAGGATACAGTGAGTGTAATCAGTCCCCATAGTCTATATAGAATAATACACCTCTGCAACAGGCAATACAGATAACACACCAACTGTTGAACTGCAAGTAGGATTTAAAAGGAAATGGAGCAGATGTGTCCTTTGTCAATTTCAGGTCAATTGTATTTATTTATTGTATTCAATAAAATTAATTAATTATATCTTTTTGACAGTGGTCTATAGCAGCTTTGGAATAACTGCATGTAAAAATTCAAATACTCCCAGAAAAAACTAGCTTTTTAAAATACTGTATTTGTTTAAGCAAACACTTGGTCCTCTCTTTACAATATATAAAACCAAAAAAAATCATCATTTACATTCAAAGAAACAAACCCTAAAATTAGAATCATAATTTCCATTTAGAAGCAGTGTTCTACTGTTGTCTTCGTTAATAAAGTGGATCTTATCATCATCAACTCTTTAAGGTCTTCAGAAAACAGCTTGCTGATACAAGCGCATCAAGTGAGGGATTTAAAAAGACCTTCAATCCAAATGCCAAATTTGTCAGTTTGTCCAGGATGGTCTACCCCAACTTCTTCAAGCCAAGACCAGTTTGATACAAAAAGAAGTACAAAATGGCATCACAAGAGCTCCAGGTAACTTGCAACTGTTGGTTTCAAAGTACATGTTGCTAGAATCAGAAAAAAAAACCTTGTACAAAAAAGGACACTAAAGCAAAACTACAGTTTGACAGAGAAAAAAAGTCAAAGATCTACAGTAATACTCATGTGCAGGTTATCTTTGTGCAGAAAAAACACAACTTGTTTTTTTCCTGTGTTATATTGCTTCATGATAACTGCTTTTGCCTGTCACTTGTAGACCAACCAAAGCTGATAGTCGACATTACTTTTTAATGTCTGTGAAGGTTCTCAGTCATCCAGGTCATCGTAGTCTAAGGAGCTTGGAAAGAAAAGCGTCTGGACTTCTTTAAGTTCCTTGAAGACGTTTCACCTCTCATCCGAGAAGCTTCTTCAGTTCTAGGGTCAAATGGTGGAGAGTCCCAGATTTAAGCCCTATGGGAGTATCCCCCCGAGAGGGACAATGGACCCCCTAATGATCCTCTACCTAATCACATGAGTCAAGGTGTGAAAAGAAACAAACCCTAAAATTAGAATCATAATTTCCATTTAGAAGCAGGTACTTTTTTAATAAATTTCAGTTGGTTTTCTTTTCTGTTTTTAATTTCTGAGCTAAGACCACCAAAAAAAAACGTGTTTCCATTTTACCAGTCCTCAGTTTTAGATTTGGTAAACTGCCCTTCAGTTCTTGTCTTAAGAGTAGTGTAATAACTTGTGTCTAAATTCATTCATTGATTGATGGGAATGGAAATCGGGCTTGTGCATGACTGTGGAATATCACTACGAATGAGATTAATGTAAAAGTATTTGACACTTTATAAATTGTAAAATAATGAAAATAATCCATATGCACATTTCTCCCTTCACATCTGCCCCCAGGCCTTTTCATGTACTGTGCTCTGGACAAACAAATCAAAGAAAAGTTGTCTAGAAACATTAAAAGTTGACATGTTAGGTACACACTAAAGACAGCTTTTCAAGAGAAGAACCTTGTATCAACTGGAAAACATGCTGTCAGAAATGTTTTGGTTTGGCATTGCCTAGGGGACTTGGTAGTTTGCAGTCAACTTTAAATTTTGCATCCTATCGAAGAATATTTGAAAAGAATGTGAGGATGTGTGTCCAAAAGTTGTAGATGAACCACAAGTGGATTCTGAGCATACCAGAAAATTCACCAACATGGTAATGTAAAAGGCTAGTCAACACCCAGCACTTAAATCTCATGAAAATGTGGAAAATGGCAGCACATGCAAAAAAATATCACAGATCTTGTAGCAGAAGAAATTTTGCAACAGATAGCAATCATGCACACAGAGTTATCTTGCTAAAGTGGACATTGCACTTGTATGCTACCATACATCAACAAAGTTTGTTGAATAAGTGACAAACCAGATTTTTGTCATGTTAAAGTTGATCATAAATAACTTGTCCTTTATTATTATTGTAGTTTTATTTGACTCATTCTTTTCATATTACTATATAAGGATGAAACTCTCTTTTTGCCCGTTTTATGTCTTTGATGATACAACACAATTATTTTTAATGAGAATCATTCCTGTCACAAACCCTACAAATGTGTCTCCTGAACTGAATATCACCTTTTTAAATATAATCACTACAATGCATGCACAGATGGAAATGGAATATATGATCTTTAAATTAACTAAAGAGAGTTGCACTCCATTAAGATATACAAATAAAGCCTTCCTAATTGAACAGCACAGGTGTTTGTTAGCCAGATAGGCTTCATGCAATAAGTTAGGGGCTTGGTTTTTAATTACCTTTGGGATTTGCTAATTTACATTCTGCCTGTAAAAGTCTCTTGTTGATACAAAGAAGTGTGCGCTCACATTTCTGTGTATGAGTGTATATCTGTGTCTACGTGTATATGTTTCAAAGTGGTTTGTTTAAGTGTAGGTAAGTAATCAATAGTATTTAATGGGAAACAGGATGTCCTCGGGTAAAATTCGAGCCAAAATACTGCATGAAATTCAATCTGTGCAATTACTCCATGTGGGTTGAGTGGGAGAAGGAGGAAAATGTAAGGAAAGGCATTCGATCTTAGCTCCCAAGTACACTTCCATTCTTGAAGGTCAGAAAGCTTGTTATAGTGGACAAACATTAGATGTCCAGTGGTGCTGCCATCTCATTAATCTCTTTTTTGTGTCTAAGGCAAAACCTGTAAAAGGGTCTACATATAGTATAGTGGCATATATCAGCAGTCCAGATCTCCTCAGTTATAGAATTTCACAAGGTGATAAGTGTACAACTCACAGCTGCTCATGCTTTATTTAATAACCAAAAGCTTCAGAAATTAGGCCTGCCTCCTGCCACTGGCTGAAAACAAGCTGTGTATCCTAACACATATCATTTCATAGTCACATTTTAATTGCTCTCTATTAATTATGTATTCTGGGTGAGCAGTGCATTTGCATAGATTTTACATGCAACCGTGACCTACTGTTATGTTGTGTGGGTGAAAAGGTTTCCCCTCACTGATACAATATGAATATAGTATGCAACTCTAAACTGCTCCACCAGCTTGTTTTTATTTCTGATATTAAATTTGCTGTTGAAGCAATAAGTTTAAATTTGAGGCAATGAATAAACCAATTAAAAAAAAAATCATGCATAGAATATATGCATGTTAGGCTAAACTGCGATTCTCAATCGACCACAATTGCGAGGTAGCTAAAGTGCTTGAAGTGTAAAGTATACAATGCTCTATGAATGTATGGTTAAATGTGGCAGGTAGTCTAAAGCACTTTAAGTGCCCAGTAAGATGAGAAAAGTGTCAGATAAATGCCACTCCATTTCTACTTACCTTTTTTCATTTTACAGCCATATGTATGTTTGGCCCCATAGGCCTCAGTGCAATCTTGTAGTTTCCCCAAAGGTAACACAAAAGTACCATCATGAAGTCACTTAAAAATATCAGTGCTTCCTAGATTAAGAAGGACAATATGGGCAGTACTGCCTAGACATTGTGTGCTCACACACAAACACACACGCTCACATACACAGACACGTAATAACTTTCAGACAGAAGACATTTCACATTATGCTCCATTGCTTTAATAGTTCAAACCCAATAACATTTGTTAATGTTTGTGGGTCATTAAGACCACATATGCACCCATTTATACACCTCTCTGCATTTAATATTTAGTTATTATTAATCTCTGGCTGTCTTTTACAGCATTTGTCCTGTGTTCCTCCCCTCACCCCAACTGGATGGCCACCCCTCCCTGATCCTGGTTCTGCTGGAAATTCCTTCCTGTTAAAAGGGAGTTTTTCCTTCCCACAGTCACCAAAGTGCTTGCTCATAGGGGGGGTCATATGATTGTAGGGGTTTTCTCTGTCGTATTATTGTAGGGGCGACTGTTGGTGTGATTTAGCGCTATATAAATAAAATTGAATTGAAATATGCGAGATGCCACAATTGGCCTATAATAATGGTAAGGCAGAGTATAAACATTCAAGTTAAAACCTGAAATCCACACTGATTTAGTCCAGATGCCTGTCTTTGGGCAGCTTAAATAAGTTTTAGCTGCTTAATCCTTTTTTTTGGTGGCATCTATCTCATTCAAATACTTTTTCACATACTGCCAGATAGGTTGGGGTTGCTTGTTTTGCTTAATAGATAAAGCCATCATTTAAAAACTTCATTTTGTATTTACTTGGTTTATCTTGATCTAATATTAAAATATGTTTGATGATGTAAATGTGACAAAAGTGAAAAAACTAAGAAATCGGGAAGGGGTCAAATTACTACTGAAAAAGTACTAGATCACTTTGTAGCATTGGCCTAGCACCATAGTATCTGTTCTTATGAAGTCCATAGGAGCTGCAAAGGGCAAAGAGCACATTATACTGACAGTCTAATCAGTGTAACTGATGTTGAATGAAAATGAAGCCAGGACACTGAATGAGCATGCAGACACACTATCTCTTCATGATCATTTCCAAATTTGGTCATAACATGACATTCTTTTAAATGTTTTTGAGCATGTTTCAAAGAAATGTAGCATTTTAAGCATTCATAAGTGCATAAGTCAGTAGGGGAAAAGTGGCAAAGTATTGTAGGCTTCAGAAACAGTTATTATTTCATTGTTTTATTTCTGTACAGTGATTTGTAATGAAGAAATCAGATTATCTGTTACAATGGTGTCTCCTTTTAATGTTTTTGGAGCTGTAACTGTAGGTTCCTAAATTTTCTCTTCATATCACATAATGATAAAGATCTTTGACATTTGTCTATCACATTATCTTGCGACGCATTTCCGGTAATGCGTGGAATTACCAGAATTAGAGAGGGGATAGAGAGGGAATAGCCTATGAAAAGAAACAGGAAAAGACCGCCGTTTAATCCATTTATTTCAACAAAGTAACTGTATTCTAATTATCACCTATTTAAACTGTAACTGTAATGGAATACAGTTACTTTTATTTTGTATTTTAAATATGTAACGCCGGTACATTTATTCTGTTACTCCCTAAGACTGTACACTACCAGTGAAAGGTTTGGGCACACTTTCTCATTTAATTTCTTTATTTTTACTACTTTTACTACTTTTTATTGTAGATAGACACTGAAGACATCAGATATGTGAAGCAAGATACATGGAATCATGTAGCTAATGAAAAAAAAGATAAATATCTCTAAACATGTCTTATATTGTAGATTCCCTTTACTTTGTTGACAGTGCTGCAAACCCTTGGTTTTCTCTCAATGAGCTTCATGATGTAGTCACCTGAAGTGGTTTGCAGTCCCAAGACCAGCAAGTGGCCCATTAGCCAAAAGGTGCGTCGAAATTGTTGAAAATACCTGATATGCCAGATTACCAGTCCAGCTCTGAAAGGGGATAATAACTAATGGACAACTGTGCTGTAACACTGTGTGAAAAATCAAAAATTGAAGAATTCAGATACAACAGAATTACTTTCCTAAAGCGTCCTACTGTTTTAAAAAGCAAACTCCAATGTAAAAGGTCTCTGTTGCATTTCTCTTTGTGAAGCTTGTCTATTCAATGAAGACAGACAGAAAAAAAAGTTGAGAACCTTCAGGCAGCTATAGTCAGTGTCAGGTTTTGCATCTAACAATGATCACACTTATGAATGCACATAGAGGCCTGGTTACCCACGTGTCAACTTCATTTTCATATCAGCCTTTTGAAGTGTAAGATTTTTTGTTATTCTGTCTTCATGTTTCCCCTCCGTCTGTAGAAGAATTCTAATTCTCTAATTCTAATTAAATCATGATTTAAAAAGCTTGATCTGCTCTTGGGGAGCAGATTTTCAGATACAATATTACTGCATTTCTAGTGCCTTTGCTATTTCCTTAAGTGTTAACTTTCATTTCTTTCCTCAGATAGCCCCTTGACTGCAGACACCATCATTGACTAGTTCAGAAATGTATCTCATGTTTTCTCTTCTTTTTATATCCCTGGGGCAATGGAGGCCATTCTGCTGTCCACAGCACATTCCCCTGAAAATACCTCTGGGGATCCTTTTCTCAGTGGCAGTGCCATCACTCCTACCATCAGTCCCTAAGCGCCACTGAGATGTACCTATCCCAGCAGGCAGTGGCATTCAAAGACATATCATTAACTGCTACAGTGGATATATAAGAATGTGCTGAACTTATATATGCTGTTTAGTAATGAAAAAATAACTAGAAAATTAGTTTTAGTATATTAATAGGTTAACAAGATAAAAATAAACAATATAAAGTTAATCTCAAAATATTTATGTATGTGTATTTTATGATTTAACATTCCAAATAATCTTTTGGTTGTGACTTTTAATGGAGGTAACATTGTATTCCATGGAAATGTAATACCTCCCAGTATTAAATTAATGAACAATTGTACAGTTGTCATCATTTTTCTAATTTGATTACTGACAAGAAAGGCTCAGTAATTTATTAGCTTCCATTGTGTTATTCTGTTTCATATTTTGTTTTGCACATGTGATTAGTATTTTGAATTTGAATGGCTAAGATAACATTCATGTTTTGTTTTATTGTTGCCTATTATAACTATTCATTATTATAATTAACAAGTCGCTTTGTTTTACTTAGTATAAAGACCCTACTCTATTTGTTTATTTCAAACTAAAAGGGGTATTGGGAACCAAGAGGCCCATCTTAAAAGTACAATTTATTTTTTTCTAGTGCTAAATCATAAATGAATATCTGTGCATCAACAAAAATTTGCAGTGTCATTCTTACATCATAATTGCAATCTTATAAAGACAGTTGCACATTGACTTCCCAAGCATCAAACAAGGGCAGCAACACAAGATCTAGAGTTGGATGTCTCGAGACCGGTTTTGGTCTCGAGACCCTCTAGTCTTGGTATTGTCTTGGTCTCGGATTAGGCGGTCTTGACTACAAGTCTAGAAAGATCTAACAAGCCAGCTAATATTACTTAGGATATAAAAGGGTTAGGTAATAGGCTGTTTTTTCTCACATTACTTCTTTCAGCATCTCTTTAGTTTCTTGTCCAAGCTAGTCTCTTCTTATAGCTACCTCAAAGTTCACAATTAGTGGTGATCCAAGTTACAGTTCGCAAAGACAGATAATAGGGAAAAGTATTAGGGAAGAAAAACATATCCACATTAAAAGTTTGTGTATCATCAAAATCTATTTAGAGTGGAATTTTTTTTTCTCTTAAATCTAAAGCCTTTGAGTATACAAGTTGATATATTTTTCATTTGTGCTGTCTTTGTGCATGTTTAAATAAAAATATTTTAGGTTACATGCCAGAAAAAATGCAATAATTTGATCTAAATGCCACTGTATTATGATGTTATGCTGTTCTCATGCTGATGTTACAACCTGTGACTTCGTCAATATTAGACCTCAGGATCTTCTCATGCCTTCACACTATTAGTTACACTGATAGAAGGGCATTCCCTACAGGGATCAATACAAGTTTTTCAGCAATGGGGGAGGTGCAGTGGGGTGGAGGGTTGCTATTAAGTAAAAGCAGTGAAGTGGGAACCTCTAATCCAGTCAGTTCCTTGGCCAAAAGAATATAAATCTCTCTTGATGGAAGAAATACAGGATATTATATTTTAACTGACAATTTTTTTTCTTGATGCAAGTCAAAATAATAAAATCTTCTTTGATTATTGATCAATTAGTTTGATTTCATTTTTACAATGCCTTCACAATTTTTTGCTACATGGCATTTTTTTTTAATTTATTTTGACTGTTAAATATTGAAGCAAATGACTTCAGTAATAAAGAAAAAATGGAACACAAAAATAAAATTTGCCTCCAGAGAAAAAAAATTTGAGTTTTGAGTCCTTGGGCATGGCAGGTAGGCAAGTATGTTTTTTTTTTACTTCTGCTGAAATTATTTTGAATGCTCCAACTATAGTCAACACCCATTTTCAGCAGTTGCCATGGCAAGTGACAAAATATCAGCTAAACATCTGTTATGACTAATAGCAAGCCAAATAGTCCACTCAGAGGATTCAAAATATTATTCCCAAGAGCTATTTTCAAGGAAATGATTGAAAGGTTCCTTTAGAGCATTTGTTGTATGCATTTCCACCACAGTCTGAGGACTAAAGTCAAAAATCTGTGAAGATGAGGTAATTTAGTCTGCTGTTTTACTTACTATAGCTGCTAGACACTGGACTTTATACAACTGTATAGTGTTCACACATTGTACGTCTCATTGCATGATTGACTGAAAATCAAAAGGACTCCTGTCACGTTCTTCTCTTGCAACAAAATTATTTAATGTCAACATTTTGGGTCGCACGCTGGTTCAGTTGTTAGCACTGTCACCTTACAGCAAGAGTGCCCTGAGGTTGGGGCCTGTGTTGAGTTTTCATGTTCTCTGTGCTTCTTACCACAATCCAAAGATATGGCTGTTGGGCTAATTGGTGGTTCTATATTGGCTGCAGGTGTAAATATTTCTGTGTTTGCCATATGACAGGCCTGGCCAGACCAGGGTGCACCACAGCTTTTGCTCTGTGACAGCCAGGAGAACCTCAGTCTCCCTATGACCCAAACTAGATAAATGGTTAGGAACATTGAAATACACATTACGTTGTACTTAAAAAAGGAAGACAAAAAACAACAAAAGAAAATCATGTCATGTCTTTGTCTAAACCATAGCACAGCTCGACATAGAATATATATGAACAATAAACAGAGGAAAATGAAAATTCTGTTTTTCCATAGTCTTTGTCATTGCTCCTTCTCTTCATTCAAACTCTGCTCTCCCTTTTTCTCCCCTAATGTCTTCCTCATTGAATTAGTGACAAGGGACTATGTTTGAATTTTTGAAGACATAAATGGGCAATTTCCGCAGTATATCTAAGTAAACAGAGAGATTTTACATGCTTTTACCTTGACTGATGAAGATGTGACTAAGATGAATTAGTTGAAATATTGGAAGTACTAAGCCAAACAAAATTTTCAGTGCTGTAGGCTTTACCATCAAAGCTCTCTCAGAGTAACATTCGCTGAACCAGGCCTTCTGTTGTGGGGTATATGGGTAAAATAATATCCATCTATAGCTCCCTATTCCCTCTGGAGTTGTCCTGCTGTGAACACCTAACTTATGTATGTAAAGGAGGTATTGTACAAGCAATTACAATCAAGGTTACTCCTGCTTTGCATTCTCCAAGCCCTTTCCTTGCTATTGTAAGTGATGTTCTTTTTAGATACCCATTGTGCCACATAATATATGTATGTAAAAAGGAGAGATGCTGAGAAAAGGTCAAAACATTTACAGGCATTAAACATTACCCTTATTAGAATGCCTGTTTGTAGCCTAGATACTGACTTGTCAAGATTTGAAATTAATGTTAAGATGTTAAGAAAATGCCAACATTTTCGATCATGTTATATTAGCTTCCTTTTAAAGACTATGAGTCTGACTGGGGAGTTTGTCTGAAACATTTCTCTTTAAACTTTTACAGCCTTCATTAGTACTTATGATAAAATTAAAGGGTGGACAAGAAACATAGAATTCACTTAATTCAGCCAAGAAAACTGTCTGATAATCCATGCTGTGATGACATTCAGGTCTCCTGGAGTCACCTCCTGCTCTTCTCCTCTCCTTTAGAAAAACTGCTATTTTATGGCTTTGTGCTACTTAAGAAAAAAAGTCTGCATATAATGTTGTAATTTAAAAAAAACATTTAACCCTGGAGAAACCATGGGGTCAAATTTGACCCCATGGTTTCCCTAGAAAACCAATGGGGTCGGCTCTGACCCCATGGGTTCTCCAGGGTTAATACTTGTAGACAGACATCAAAAGTGGACATTTGTCTATTTTGACACTTGACCCAATGCATGGACTTGGTCCATGGACACGGTCAGATAGAGGCATGTAATTATTACAAATAATATTTCCGTCAGTAAGCTATCGGTTTATGCCCTCGTCCTTACAAAGTGTACTTTGCTGAGTCAGTGCAGAAAAAGCAAGAAAAATAACGTTAGTTACAGTCACTAAACCAAGAAAGCATAGCCATCGAAGAGATGACAACAAACTGCATCCAGAACTGGAACCAGGACAGAGAGTCATTTAATTTTTACGATTACCATCAGGGAATTCTAACGAAAAAAGTAATTCTCTTGTTTATTTCAATGGTCTTTAATATCCTATTTCTGATTGTTCCTTAGCATTACAGTTTTAGTATTGCCCCAGGCTTCTGTCCATAGGATCAGAGCCAATAATAATATTAGCCACATTAACGATGTAAGGATTTTCAAGTTGCTGTGGGGACATTTCAATTGAAAATAAAATCATCTACTGGGTTCTCCAAAATGCTTATTGTTATTGTACCGAACAAGGCTAATATTAATAAATACCATATAAATATATGCCAATTTCCTTTAGTTACATTGCTGCTGAAACAAATCTTGTGATTTTTATTCAATTTCAATATCAGCCGACAACATCTTATTTCTGACCTTTGTCCTAATCTTGCTTGTCATGTAAAATGCATAGCCATTACAGAAAACATGCCAAAAGCCACTAGTAAATTTTGACAAGCAGTTTTAGTGATTAAATAGAAATTGTAGATGTCAAGACAGCAGTTTAACTCTTCCTTTTTTAATAAAATGACAAACTTACCACTAAGGAAGGATTATACAAATATGTTACATGCTCCAGAGATAATATGGAGAGAAATATGTTTCCAGAGGGTTGCAAATGTTTATGATATGTTCCACAAGCGTTAAAAAGTTATACACAAATCATTGTACACATTTGTGTACAGTATGATCCAACGCTTAGTTTATGCATGTGGATCACACTGTACGCATTTGCAACCTTTTTGAGACATATTTCTCTCCATAAGATATTAGAAAAAATTGCTAGTGCAGTTCACAAATAGTGTTTTCAGTGGGAGAGATTTCAACTACTTTCATATCAACTACTTCATGTACAAAAAGTCAATATATAACTCTAAAGCAAAGGTGAAAACTTAATTGGCATGTCATGGATCCTTTAAATATTAATAAATGCAATGTTTATTTAAATATTTTACCTTGCAATACTGTTATCTTTTGGCTTTAAGCATAAAAGTTGCCTTGAAATACAAAAGACGGCATACAAAGTTAAATGTTGGGTTAAATTAACTTTAAGCCTTGGCCTGACATCCCTTTGGTCTAGCCTGGGGAAAATTCACATGACCGCTGGCTGTGCTGAGGTGAGCGACAAACAACAATGTCACACAACTACCTGAGCTATGTCCTTGCCCAAAGCAAAAATTGGTGAAGTACAGCACTCGCACATCCTTCGTCTAATATGTTGTGTGTTCCACATCTACAGTGAGTCCATTTGCGGTGACATTTGTGTTTCATCCTGTCAAAGATGCAGAAATCCGTTTTGTCAGTTCACCTGACAGATATGCTTGTGAGTGTCTCCTGCATAAAACAAACAAACAGACAATGAAAAGCAACAACTTCAGTTATAATACTTGTGTATTAAGACAAACTTGGCACTGATATATGTCAGCTTTTTTTTCCCTAGAACAGCATCTATGAACATGGGATTTTTGCATTGCATGTAATATCTGACATACACTGAAAAATTGCTTAACACTGCATGTAATGTATCATTTAGGTGTTCAGTCTGTGGAAAAACTATTCACAATGAGTGTCATAATTACTAGATGACTTCTTGATTAAAACAAAATGGATGTGTTTGGCTGCACTATTGATGGACTCTACTACATATGATATAGCACAAGGTTCAGCTTGTAAGTAAATGATGCGTTTCTGACTCCATATTTTTATTCTCGGGCTCGGCACGAGTACCATTGCATAATTCAAAACTTAATTCTTTTTTACTAGGCTTTGATGCAGACCTTCAGTTCATCCACTATTTTGATATAAAACATTTTAGCTCATTTCTCTATAAGGTCACCCTCCCTGTAAAACAACTTTCTTCTAATTGGCTCCCTTTTGTAAAGAAAGAATTTGAACACCAAATGGGACACTGCACACAGCCAGAGCTTTCTGGATGAGATGACCATGTTAGGAATATCTTGATAGACATGGTAGCAAGTGTAGAACAAACCCCCAATCAGAAACAGAGTGTTTACTGTGTTCTGAAACCTGAGCTAGTCTCTCAGAAAGAACACTTTATAACAGCCCTTGGACATTCACCACTGCATAATAGTTCCCTTTTCGACATTAGGGTCATGGCTACATGTTGCAATACAAAAATAAAATAAAATAGAATAAAAACACATTTGATTCTATACAGAGTGATAATACAATGACTACTGAAGCATGTAATTTCAGTTCATATGTGGGTGTCTTCAGATAGACAGCCAGCAGCCAGTGTTTATATTCACACACTCAATTTACAACTACTCGCTGTGTTGGCACTGGAGGGAAAATATAAAAGTCGTCTTAGGAGGACTCCAAAGGTTTTTTTTTTGGTTTTTTTTAATTCATCAGAACTTTGTTTGCTTCATTATTTCACAGCAACTTCTAAGACCTGGCAGCAATTGCAGCAGACATAAGACTTATATGGAGTTGGCAGATAATTCTGTGATTTGACACACTGCTCTGCAGTCCCAGGGACATTTTGTGCTGTGACATGGTCAAGGTTTAGCTGATAAGACGTGAGTGGATGTCATAACCAGACATCACTCAGTGTTACATGGTATTTGCTGCACGTTCCTGCAACCTGCAGGTGGTGTTTGTGGATAATCACAAAGGTTACAATTTTTTCTTTTAAGGTTGTTAGCTAATTACAGTGAACAATTTAACCTGTACATAAGAAGTCCACCTAGATCCACCTAAGAGTAGGAAATCTTTTGGTAAATGGTTCTTTACTACTTTTAAATTTAAAATGTAGCACACATAATTTTTTCCCCCCAATCATAGCTGTAAGAGCAGATTACCGTGTGCTTGATGGACCAAAATCTCTTAATGTCTTTTAATGGAGTCATTAGTTCTAAGCGGGACTATTGTAATTCGTTGTTGTCAGGTTATCCTAAAAACTCCCTGAAAAGCCTTCTGTTAACCATAACTTTACACAAGCATCACCTGCATTTGGATGATTGTCCCCGAAAACCTAATATAAAATCTCCATCTGCATATAGTGGTACTTTATTAAACATAATTTGATGCACATTAGAAGCAGTTAAATCAAATAAATGTGGAGTAAATTACCAACTATGCAAAACCTTTACTCATTAGTGAGTAAAAGTTGGAACAAGAGGCTAGTCGGTTTGGCCTCGGTCACCAGTGAAAGCATATTATTTGTTAATTTCAGCACAGGATAACAAATTGTTAGGAAATTCTAACAGAGGTTCTACTCTGTTCTACTATCCACAAGTTACCCAGGCATTGTTACACAGTTAACTGTAACTTAGGGTCCTGCAGCAGATGCAGTGGTGGTTTAGTCTGTATTTATCATGCTACGGTGTTGGGGAAAAGGCAAATGTCATGAAGCTCTCCTATATCACAGTGCTGTGACACAAAACTCATTTAAAAATAGCTTAACACGCCACAATTACCAAAAAATATAACAAAATAATAAAAAAAGGTTTATAGATTTTTCATATATTTTCAGCTAGCAATTATGATGTGCTAAGAACAAAGTATGACTTTGATTTGGATGATGATTTATTGTTACTGTATGTTTGTTCTGTTTTAGAACGTAGTTTGAAGCAAGACACACTTTTATCATTGATGCAGTAAGTTTTAAGTTCCAAACTGAGAAAATGATACCAACAGATGACCTGACGCACAGTTTGCTACACATGAGATTGGTCTGTTATAGGTAGGTATTCTGCTTTATATGAAGATTTCAAAGTTAAAGGGCTTATTAATAGTGGTGTTTCTTTCTCTTTCTTAAGCAAAATCAAGTTATTTATCAGTGTGTGCGCGCATGTGTGTATCTGTACTTTTTTAATGATCTTTGTGAGGACTGAAAATTGGTGTGTAACTATACTTGGGGGAACAACAGTCACTTATGAGGACCAAATGCTGGTTCTCCTGACGTTCAAAGCACTTTTGAGCCTCAAAAATGTGGTTTTAGGGTTACAATTAGGTACTTTTTAGGTGTAGGGTAAGGGTTAGTCATTAATTTCTGATTGTTAGGGTTAGAGCAAGGGGCTAGGGAAAGCATTGTCAATACGATGACCTAGCCAACAATTGAAAATGACTGCATGTGTGTATGGTGGGTGTTTTGTGGTGTGTGGTATTTTTTATATGAGAGAGGAACACTGATCAGGCTGGAGGGTTCTTTCATTCCTTTAAGCAGTGAAGTAAAGAGGCTCATTACTGGGGCAATTTTAACAACAGAATGATGGCGCTTGCGTGTTAATGATGATGCTGTAAGAGTATGATGGAAAAGAATATTATCTAAAGATTATCTGAAGCTATCACAATCACCGTAACACATTTAGCTTAAATTACCTGAAGTAGATATGTCACAATGCGATATAAACAACAATATACAATCAGTAAAACTGATGAAAACATCACAAACAAAGACCAGGTATTAAGAAAAATACTAAACATAAATTTGGCTCCTCATATTTATAATAATAATAATTGTTTTAGGTAAAGTATTGAATTGCGTATCCTCTTTCTGGATACATTATGTGAGAAAATGTTTTGTTTGATGCAGCTTTACTTATTTTTCCATACTGATCAAAATGTTTTAATATTTTTAATATTATGTAATATTTAATGTATTTTTAAAATATTTTTAATATGTTTCAATATAGTCTGTGTAACACGACAAAGAATGCAATGATACATGCTGTAAATACGCCCCCTATCCTGTACAACTAAACAAAGAAAAGCTAATAAATTATCCTTCTCCATCCCATCACTATCTGGAAAAAAATGCTATAACTGTAGTCAACATTTCAGTCAGCACTCCTCGACATCAATCACTCAGTGAAAAATGCTTCAAAAATAGTCACTGCTATTAATGTAGTCTACATTATGAGAACAGTCCCACCTCCCACCAGACTTAAAGACAGGCAGGCTGATAAATGTGTCTGCCACTTCCCAGAAAAAAAAGTTAGGCTATAGTTTGAAAACACTGTAATATCATAGTAATGCCAATTTTACATTAATATTTACCAAAAAGAAAAAAAAATAAGAAAAAAGCTGGAAATATCTTTACTGCTGGTGTCTTTTATGTCTGAACCCATTGAAACACAACAGATTTATTGTGAACTATGTAGAACTACTTTGACCACTGTGGTACCACGGCCAAAGACTTGTAATTCTCCAATTTAAACTTAACATTGCATACCTTATACAGATAGCTATTGTTTAAATGTTCATTTGTTTGCGTTGTCTTATCTTGTTTGAGTGCAAATTTAAAGACCTCAGAGGTCAATGCAGGTTTCCATCTGAACACAGTTATTTGAAAGATTGGCCAACAGATTACTCTGAATGCGGACTATAGTCTTTACATCCCTTCAAAAACCAAAAACGGTACCTGCATTTTCTGTGCCCTTTTCTTCCTTGGTTGTTCTCAGGGACCAAGCAGTAAGGGATAGAGGGCACACGTGTTTAACTCAAAAATGTGGAGTTTTATCGACCCAAAATATGAAAGATAACTACCAAAGCCAAAAATTTAAACAGGCAGACCAATAAAAGAGGTCAACTCAATAAACTAAGCTCAAAATAACAACTAACAAAGCCTCAAACAAATGTAAGGCAAACTGACATGCTGAAATGACACATGAGGGAAGTTAAATACTGGCTTAGCTAAATCATATGACACACAAGGGGAAAACAAAAGGGCTGCCATATAACCAGTTAACAATTAAACAAACTCCAAAACCCCCAGGCAATGAAGCATGTGGTTCAGTCCAATGAGGCTGTCAGCAAGACTTCAGATCCCTCAGCCCTTTGCCACACCTTTTGCCAACCAGGAAGGAGAAGCCAAACCCCCAGGTAACTCAAACAAAGAAAGGGGTGTCCAACTCCAGGCCTCAAGGGCCAGTGTCCTGCAGGTTCTAGATGTGTCCTTGATCCAACACAGCTCATTTAAATGTCTCAATTACCTCCTCAACATGTCTTGAAGTTCTCCAGAGGCCTGGTAATGAACTAATCATTTGATTCAGGTGTATTGAGCCAGGGTGATATCTAAAAACTGCAGGACACTGGCCCTTGAGGCCTGGAGTTGGACACCCCTGTATTAATATAACATAAAACAGGACTTTGACCTTGCAGTGTTGATATGTGTGTACTCCATATAGACATTGTAAGGTGTGATGGGAAAAAAAATCAATATATTGGACAAACAGTAAAATATATGTAAAGTAGTGACTGTAAAGTAAACTTAAGTGAAGCAAACTAGTGGCGAGGTGTGGATCTTACCATGTGTGGCTTGCCATCACAGTTTTACAACAAAAAAACAAAAGATGAGTAGCTTGTTTCGATGAAGCCTAATTCATGGTTTCCACATTTGTTTTTGTCGTGAACCAACTGTGAGCCCACCATTGAAACTGGCACCTGGTTGCCACAAAAATCAGCACAGGGATATGAGTAGAAGAAATCAAAAGAAGAAGCAAAGTAGCCAGAGTTTCTTTTTTTTCAAGAAGTTTTTTTCTTCTTCCAGAAAATCTCATCTTTTCAAGCTGCTTCTGCTTCTCTCTCTGTATAATCTGGGAATCTCTGAGCCCCTGTACTGATATATAATTGAAATAATCATAAAGATGACACGCTTATGTCTTCAAACTAGTCACACCATGTGTGCCAGGTTACAGAAACTGGACAACAACCAGAAATGACACAAAAAAACGCTTCAGCAGTTATGCTAATGATGTTAGTAATGTTAGTTTTGGTGCTGTTTGTGAATGTAGCAGCAGATCCCTAGCAAAATGTGTTGCTCTTTTGGTGCATATGCAGTATTCCATGCTCATCCACAGTGTATATGTAGAAAATAATGAAAAGTTTAACTTTTTGTAATGTAATTGTAAAAGGCAAACTGTAACTCTATATTCATTATATGTAAAGTGAAATACTTTGAACTTTGTTTTGTTTAAATTTGGGTAATTATGGCTTAAAGCTCATCAAAACATCTTAAAGTATGTTAATTTATACACTCTGTATTTGGAAGGGGCTCCTTTATTATTATGAAATAACTGAATCAATGCTATCAGTACTATTCAGAATTTTTAAGTAATGCAATATTGGACTGTGATGTTGTCTTGGACTTCCTTGTATCCTCTGTGTTTTTTAAAGACATTTTACCCCAGAGATATGTCATTTGTCAAATTCACGCATTGGCCTTTTCATATTTATTTCATACTCTTAATTCATATTTTTCCTAATACTATTACAAATGTAGTCATTGCCAGTCTTTCACACCAGCACTGAAAGGTCTTTTGAACTAATAGAATTAAGGGCACAAGTTCAGTGATGAAAATCCAAGCAGGTGTCATGTCCTTCTGCTTTAGTAATGACTGCAGTCTGATTTGTAAAACTGTAAGGAGGCATTCAGACCATCAATGCCAAAGAAAAATGAGACATCTACAGTTCAGCAGACTTGGCCTGACACATGTCTGTGCCTGTCTCCTTAATGTAACACATTCTCACTCCCATCTCATATCATACTGATGCTTGGTCAGGACCCAACTGCGTGACACGCGTGGGGCATCACTTTTCAACTGGTTAGTGCTTCAGAATAGGAGAACAGAGCTTGCTGGAACTGGAACTACATTTTTTTTTTCAGTTTTTCTTTCATTTTCTTTTTCCAAAAATACAGCACAGAGCACAGCAAGAAAAGGAAAAAAACAAAACAAACTTGTCAACTATGTCATGTGGATTCGGTCACCAGCTCTCCTCCACATCAAAATGAAAGTTCTCATTTTCCAGACATCTTGGAAAGAACCTTTAGGTGTGATAAAGCCATACGGAGAGACATAAAAATACACAAAAGTGTTGCAAATGTGTTCAAAATGATCTACAAGCGTAAACAAAAATTTACAAATGCGTAACTTTTGAGGAGTCAGGAGCATGTGCTTTAATCCACAGATCATGTCGCATGCACATGTGGGGTTATGAGAAAAATTTAACGCTGCCAGCTTTAAAAACAAAACAAAAACGCATGTATACACAGTTTTACACTGTAATTGAAAGCAGCGTACTTTTTTGGATTTGAGCAGAGCTGGCAGACGGAAATTGGGCTCAAAACCTCAAGTGGGGATGCAGGGTGATCCGTGCGTATCAGGCGATTTGTTTACAAGTATTGTAAGCGAGCGAAAGAGATGTACGTGTAGTTTGAGACATTTGTACCCACAGAAAGGTTTTCAAACGGTAGAATAATCAGATTTGTGAGCTGAACTTAATAGATTGTGTGTAACTAATCAGTATATATTCAGGTTTGGAGGTACACATTTGTTAAACAGTTCCATGTGTGATCAGATTGCTTTATATTTGTGTGTGGATTGAAGCACGTGCTTGTGAGTCCTCAAAAGTTACCAACAATTCTCTGTACACATTTGTAAATCTTAGCTTACACTTGTGGATGATATCGTACACATTTGCAACACTTTTGAGGCAAAGTTCTTTCTATAAATCCCGGCCTGACACTGGGTTGCTGTGATGTTGCTGAATTCCTCATCCATGAGCTAGTTGAAGGTCCTTTGTTGAAGCAGGTGCCTATCACAACATTTTCCACCTCCATGTGGAGAAAAAATTCTCAATATCTTTGAGGAAAGGATAGTAGACTCAGGGGCTAGTGGGTGGTTAACTGTGCACTATTGTCCAACAGTCGAACATGGTGACACCTGACTGTGTCTCCCACAATACCACAGGTCATGGCAACGGTTCTAGAGTCCAGAGTTAACTCATCAAGGAATACTACAAGCTCTGTGTTTAGCCACACGACCCTCTGATAAAGCAACATACATGGTAATACTGGCCCCATGTTGTCTTGGTACTTCGATGGTAGCCCCAGATATTTCTGTGAGCATCGCATTTTTCTCGGTTTGCTTTACTACTGGCCTGTCTCTGTGTACATTTGAAAATTATGTAAATTTTTGCAGTCGGTTTTGAGTTTTGTGTCTAGAGTTCTGAAGAATGGCATCTTGGTTTATAATAAATGAGTGTCAAAATGGATTTGGTGGTGGAACACTAGAGTCTGTGTCCCATTTTTATATGAAAATCTTTAACTTTTCATACAACCCATTGATTTTTACAATTTATTTTGAAACAGTAATGGCAAAACAAAGAAAGAAAGAAAAAAGATAAATAGAAATCTATTCTAATTCAGGGCTGGACAATCAAATAAAAAAAAGGGGAAATCATTCTTCTGCACAATAGACGATATTACAATATATTCAGTCTCTCCCCCGCTGTCTCTCTGATTTCCAGCCCTCTGTGGAGATTTTGGTTTTTAAATCTCTGTTCCAGATATTTAACTTTTATTGGCAACCCTCTGATAGGCACGATGTAAGCACATTTTAAAAGTCTGATGTATTGTCTTTTCCTTTTAACAATCCTTTGACATAATTATTTCAACAAGTGATTGCAGGGGTTTAGTAGGATAATCATGTTGTTATGCTTTGACAAACCTGTTACTGTTAAAGATGGCTTAGAACTCATTCTTCACACAGTTCAGTGTTTGCTTCTGTGTTTTTTCCTAGTCAAAGTGACAAAACATATACAGCAACAGTGATGAAAGAACAAGGAGCACTGAACTATAGAGTAGTGTCTCTTTTAGATTAGCTTACTGACGATGTGGCTATACGTGTCATGGTCTTCCTCGTCCTCTCAGGTGCTGACCTGCATTCGCTTTGTTTTTCTTCTGCCTGTAGGGGTGGCTGCCCTAGATTCCACTGACACACCTGATGTTCATCTATAATCACTAACAGTATATAGCCCCAGTTATCCTGCCCATTCCTTGCTGAATTGCTAAGCCACACTGTCTGGGTTTACTCTGGCGTGCCTGCCTGCCTGGCTTCTGGGGAAACATAGCTGTCATACTGTTTCTAACATAGAAATACTCATCAAAGTTCAAATCTGTGAAGTCAGTTAATCTCCTACTTCCTTGCCAAAAAAAGACTGTGAAAACCTGTTAATAAACCCGTGAAGACTGCATCAACTTAACTGAACCCTGTAACCTGTGAAAACAAGAAACCTTTACCTGCTTGTCAACCTTGGAGTAACTTAGCTTCATCCTGTGAAGAAACAGAGACTTGAGATCCTTTGCTTCTAAATAAATCTCCTTACTTCTTTGAATAACTGCAAATAGTCACCTATTGTTTACTTAATGGTATTCATTAAAATCTTTGAACTGTTTTCCACTGGACCCTGGCATTTAGTTTTTTTGAACAAACTGTGACAGTGTGTTAAATGTGTTGCAAGCGTTCCTGACAGTGTTTTTGGCAGGTTTTTAAATAAAGATTGTTGTTGTTGTTATTATTGCTTTAGTCAGCAGGTGCTCAGCTTTTAAGATGGGCAGTGAGAGTGATAGTGCTGATTCTTTGACAATAATGCTAAAACAAAAGATTGATATTGAGTTACAGGAAATTATTTTTAGGTGCTTTAATGAAAAACCAAATTCCACTGTGATCTGTAGATCTTTTTCTTTTAAATCACTGAATACCATGCCTCTAGAAAGGTTGCATTTTTCATATTTCTCCCAGTTATTTCCAATTACCTAATTATTAACTTTGTTAGACTCATAAGCATGCAAACAGTCATTAGTTTGTATATGTGTAATATGGTTAGCAATGATTCCCATAGAGTAGACTGTGACTGTTTTGAGACTGCACACATGTACCTAATCCTGGTTTCTTCCTTCTAATCTACTTTCTTTGTAAAGACCACTGTGATCAATGGTTTGTTTATTTGCCTGTGTAATAAGCAAATTATGCTAAGCGGGAAAAGTCACCTCTAGCATTAACCTGCTTGCATTTTAATCAATGACTTAAGTGATTTTTATCAGGATGCCACAGGCAATGAGGTGATAGAGCCAGTTACAGAATAGAATCTGTCCTTTTAAATGTCAAAGAGATTTAGTTCTCTTCTTTAGTGGTTCTGCTAGAAAAAGCTATTTCTCCCGAAGTCACTGATCCAAGCAGCATTCATCATACTGTATTTGGAATTAATGGCCTCATTTATTACATCCAGTGCGATTCTGATAAAATTATAGTATTGACTTCAAACTTTGTTTTGATTGAGTCAGTTGTGCTTCATCAGATTACTCTTTAATTCTAATTAGTGAAGCACTACTAGCCATCAGTCGGTAGTAAGGCAAATTAGAAAAGGTCATATTACCTATTCTAATTATTCCACCCAGTTTACTTCACTGTGTGCAATTACCAGGTGATAAAGATACTGATATTCTACTGAAAAAAGATTCCATGTATTTCATTATACTTAGTAGTTTGTTTGTTTGTTTACAAAAATGCTAGTTAAAATTGTATTTTATGGTTTAAGACTATGTTCTTTATGTCAAATTCTTTACAGTTCTCAATCACTAATCCAGATTTGTCAGTAAGAATTCCTTAAGAAAAATCATACAATTGTACTTATTTGCTAACTACTCTGTTATAGCGATGGGAATTCCAGCTCTTTTTAGAGAACCAGCTCTTTCGGCTTGGCTCACTAAAAAGAGCCGGCTCTTTTGGCTTCCAACCGGCTCTTCAGGTTGTTTTGTTGCTTTAATTAATTTATTATCAAAAACAATATAAAATTATGCACAAAAGGAATTACTAATGTAAAAAAAAGTGGTTTTATTTATATACATTTATATATAAATATATACGGGGGCCCCTAGAGACAAAGCACATACAAACTCCAAAGCACATTGCTAGCATTAACTGAACTTCCAAAACAGAACTACCTAGATCACTTAAATTACACAGTTGAAAGCATATGTCTATTGTTTGTGTATTTATACACAAACACTCATATATATATATATATATATATATATATATATATATATATATATATATATATATCCCTTGTGGCTGTTCAAGCACGAGCGCCTGGCAGCACAAATGAATCAGCTGCTAGTTGACGAGAGACACCCAGAATGGCTAACCGAAGGCCGGACAGTCCTGATCCTCAAGGACCCCCAGAAGGGGCCGGTCCCCTCCAACTACCGACCAATAACCTGCCTCAGCACCACGTGGAAGCTCCTGTCAGGCATCATAGCGGCTAAGATGAACAGGCACATGGGTCAATACATGAGCGGGGCACAGAAAGGTATGGGCAAGAATACCAGAGGCGCAAAACACCAGCTACTGGTAGACCGAGCAGTCAGCCGAGACTGCAAGACCAGACTGACCAACCTGTGCACAGCCTGGATTGATTACAAGAAGGCCTATGACTCAATGCCCCACACCTGGATCCTAGAATGCCTAGAATTGTACAAGATCAACAGGACCCTGAGAGCCTTCATCAGGAACTCAATGGGGATGTGGCGGACAACACTAGAAGCCAACTCCAAACCCACAGCACAAGTCACCATCAAGTGCGGGATCTACCAAGGAGATGCCCTGTCCACACTGCTGTTCTGCATAGGCCTGAACCCCCTCAGTGCGATCATTGACAAGACTGGCTACGGATACCGACTATGGAATGGAGCAGCTGTATGCCAAGAGTGAACGAGACATCGATTCACTGATCCACACCACCAGGATATACAGCAATGACATCGGAATGTCGTTCGGACTGGAGAAGTGTAGTCGGATGGTAACAAAGAGAGGGAAGGTAGTCAGAACTGAGGGGATCGAACTACCAGAAGGCAACATTGCAGACATAGAGGATAGTTACAAGTACCTGGGGATTGGGAACCATGAAGAGGCCGCCAGGAAAGCTGCAACCACCAAGTACCTGCAGAGGGTCAGGCAAGTCCTGAGGAGTAGCTGAACGGTAAGAACAAGATCCAGGCCATCAACACCTACGCCCTGCCCGTGATCAGGCACCCTGCTGGGGTAATAGGCTGGCCAAAGGAGGAGATAGAAGCCACTGACATAAAGACAAGAAAGCTCCTTACCATGCATGGAGGGTTTCACCCCAAGTCCAGCATCCTGAGGCTGTACGCTAAGCGGAAGGAAGGAGGCTGGGGACTGGTGAGTGTCAGCACCACAGTCCAGGATGAGACAAGGAACATCCACGAATACATCACGAAGATGGCCTCAACTGACAGCGTGCTCAGTGAATACCTCAGGCAGCAGAAACCCAAGAAAGAGGAGGAAGGCGAGGAACCATCATGGAAGGACAGGCCCCTGCACGGTATGTACCACCGGCAGATAGTGGAGGTGGCTGATACCCAGAAATCCTACCAGCTGGACAAAGCTGGACTGAAAGACAGCACGGAGGCTCTAATCATGGCAGCACAGGAACAAGCACTGAGCACAAGATCCATAGAGGCTGGGGTCTATCACACCAGGCAAGACCCCAGGCACAGGCTGTGTAAAGATGCCCCAGAGACAATCCAGCATATAACAGCAGGGTGCAAGAAGACAAACATGAGAAGACGGCCATAGTGATCGATGTAGCGGTTCCGAATGACAGCAACATCAGGAAGAAGGAACACGAGAAGCTCGAGAAATACCAAGGGCTCAGAGAAGAGCTCGAGAAGATGTGGAGGGTGAAGGTGACGGTGGTCCCAGTGGTAATCGGAGCACTAGGTGCAGTGACTCCCAAGCTAGGCAAGTGGCTCCAGCAGATCCCGGGAACAACATCGGAGATCTCTGTCCAGAACAGCGCAGTCCTAGGAACAGCTAAGATACTGCGCAGGGCCCTCAAGCTCCCAGGCCTCTGGTAGAGGACCCGAGCTTGAAGGATTGACCGCCTACAGGGGCGAGCGGGGAATTTTATATATATATATATATATATATATATATATATATATATATATATATATATATTCAAATAATTAAAAAAAATGTCATTTACCTGTTACTATCACACACCAAATCCGGTCGTTGGTACTTCCTGGCTTGTGTAGCCACTAGGTAACAACAGCTCAACACTGCCCCTAGTACCCTGGAGCACTTCCGTTGTGTTTTGGAGTGTATGTGTTTTGGAGGTTTTACGTGCTTTAGAATTTGTATGTGCTTCGGAATTTGCATGTGTTTTGGAGTTTGTACGTGCTTCGGAGTTTGTACTTGTTTTGGAGTTTGTACGTGCTTTATCTCTAGTAGTCACCATAAATATACTTTTATTTATTCACTCCACATAAAATGTAATAAATAAACTAGAAAAAACAAAAGCCAACCATTTACATTTCAACTTTTAACTATTTAAATTTTCAGCTTTCTCCTTTTAAACAAATTTACAGTGAGACAACACAAAACACTGCAAACCACAACACACTAAAATATAAATTAAAATATGCAAAACAAAAAGAGGATGCACATTCTCTGTCATATAGGCTTGGGATGATTTTTTGGGAGAATGTTTTCCTGCTTGGAATTGCATACATATGATTCACTGCATAAATAAACTTTCTGAATCCTTTATCATCCGCAACTGAAAATAGTTTTGGATGATTACTATACCTTTCTAATGTGCCGATGTTGTCTATTGTTGTTGTCCCTGGCTCTTTCTCTCTCTTTCCCTCCCGCTCTGTTCCTGTACTACTGCGAGTGTAACTACCGCCCCTCCCCCCTCTGCTCAACGCAAACACAAGGCTCACATGCGGAGTGAAGCGAAATAAAAGTGCAAGAGAGAAGGTGACAGGAAGGAAAAAACAAGGCACGGCTCCGGCTCGCGTCGTTCACTTTAAAGATCCGGCTCTAAGCGCCGTTTCGTTCGCGACCGACACACTACTCTGTTATCAATGTCAGTTTTACTGGGACTACCATTATACTTCACTTCACTATTTCTGTCATACTTAACCAAGAGATATAGTGTAACCTCCACTCACTGTCTACAGCTATTTTGGTTCTTTGACACTGACCACCTATACTCTCCTAAATATAGGAGAAAAGCATGCCCACACTTTCTTAGTGATATAGCCAACATGCAAACACAAGATTCTCTTGCTTTGTTAGCAGCAGGGATTGTCTGCGCCAGAAAAGAAAGTACATTGGTGCTTTCCACTTACTTTACAAAGAAACTGGTAAATGAAATGATTTTTTTTTTTTTTTTAAAAATCACTTCTTGCAAGAATCAGCTTTTAATGTGTAGGAGTATATGGGACAACTGGCAGAAAAAGCCACACGATAAAGAAAAAGAAAGAAAACTTACAGTAATTGTATTGGTTTTATGCATTTTAATTATTATACAGCTTATAAGAATTATATATGAAACTGAAACATTCACTTCTGGAGGGAATCAAAAAGTCCCCTATCTCATTTGTTTTCAGCCTCAAGATGCTGCTGCATGATATTCCCTTAAATCTCAAAAAAAGAAAGGAGAAGTGTTTGTAATTTTTTTTTCCTCCTGCTGGCAGCAGTGTTGGTCAAGTTACTTGAAAAAAGTAATCAGTAACTAATTACTGATTACTTCCCGAAAAAAGTAATCCCTTTACTTTACCGATTACTTATTTTCAAGACTAATTAGCTATTTAGTTACTTTTTAAAACATGATTTATCCCCTAAATAGGTGATAAAGCAATAGATCTTTCAGCCCAATTCTACTTTTTCTGCATAATCCATCATATAAAATGTAATCAAATGGAAAAGTCTCTTTTTAAAACTTGTTTTATTAGTTTTAATCTTTTAACTTTATGCATCAAGCGAACATTAAATTATATGCAACATTCTCTGACTGGAAAAAAATTATTTAACATTTAAACCTATTTTCTGCATATTCCAGCATATAAAATAAAATAGTTTTTTGTGTTTACACTTACTCTTTCTAATAGATGCGCGTAAAACACAGCAGAAAATAAATAAAATCAAAGACTCAGCGGTCCTGTTGCTCTATTTTCACCTGTATAGCAGGAGTGGGGCAGGCGGAGGTTTGCCCTGGTGCAGGTGTGCCGCAGCGGTCAGTGGAAGGATACGGCAGTTTCTCTGTGAATTTCACATTCCAGCGGCAGCGTATTTGGTGCTTGCTCAGACGTTTAGGGGTTTTTTCACTGTAAAAAGAAGTTTTCTTCCCACGCAGTGAGCAGCGGACGCTAATGTTTTTGTCACTTTTTACGAAATCAAACTCAAAGTAAGGTCAGTACTTCCATGCTTTAAGCGCTGCACGCTCATACTCTCTCCCGCACTCGATATCCATTGTTGATCTGCACACAGCTGTTGCCACGAACGTCGCACTCGCTTACGTCATTGTCATGAGACACTCTCGCAAAAACAATCACGGTTTTAGTAACGCAGTAATGCAGCGTGCTTACGGGAAAGTAACAGTAATCTAATTACCTTTTTTGGAATAGTAATCCCTTACTTTACTCGTTACTCGAAAAAAGTAATCGGATTACAGTAACGCATTACTGCCTATCTCTGTCTGGCATTAATGTAGACGTTGCAGTTAAGCCTAAGTGTAGCTCTTTTTTTTACAGTTGAAATTCCATTGAATTTCAAGCACCCAAGCCAAGTCTACAAAAACACACTGACCTCAAATGCTAGAAAACAAGGTTATTATAAATGTTCTCATGTAATAGTCTCAAACACACTTGGAAGGTAGAATATTTGCTGTAAACGTATTAAATGAAACTGGGTGAAATTAATACTGATTTTAGGCAAAGTTGTGTGACTCTTCAGGCTTCCTGCAACTGATTTCATTTAATATTGTGGCGAGCTCAGACAAGGAGAAGACAGAGGTAACGTCTGGTCTTGCTTCCCGCAGACTTAGCCAGGGAGCACAGCCGTTTATTAGCATTCATCAGACGAACACACAACGCTAACACACCGGCTCGGCGCAGCTCTAGCGTAACAACAACAAAAGGCGCTCTCTCCACCCAGAAACACACAGTCGCAGAGAGAGAGCGTCACCTGTAACCATGGCAACATAACGCTGCCGCCTGGAACAACAGGACATAGCTGTCAAAACAAAACCTCAAACAGCCCTGACCCGCTACAATATGTTCAAAGTACAAATCAATAAGCAATAATTAGCAAACAGTATTAAGCATTAATCTATTTAAATGAATGACCACTTTTAGTTTGAGTGGAAAATACTCAGAACACAAAAGAGGGAGAATAATGATATAACATTTTAAAGTTCAGATTTTCATGATAGATGCAATCTACATTGGATACTTTCACGTCTCTTCTTCCTCGTCTTTTTGAATTTTATATGCATTTGTCACAGCGCACATATTCTGCCGCTATGTTAGTATTTGCTGTTTATTAATGCACTATTTTACATATAATAGGTTTGCACACAGCTCTATAGGCTGGAGCATATTGGATGTAGCCGAGCTGAATCTGAAATCCTTTGGCTTAGATGTTTGTTTACATTGTTAAAGATGTACATAGCCCTTTACACAGGGGACAGACAGGTCAAGAAGGGTAGAGCTATGTAAGATCATCCGTATCTATACCACAATATTTTTAATTAGACACAAATGTCAGACCAAATATTATCATATTTTTTTTAATAAAAATATCCTCCCATTGCCTACACACACACACACACACACACACACACACACACACACACACACACACAGATGTTATGCATCCTGCACCTTAGTTCAAGCATTCCTGGGGAAAAATGCATAAAGAAAATTGTGTTTTTACACAAGGGATGTTAATGTCATACATCAAACTCATAAAGTCCTCAATAAAAATCAAATACACAACCGCATTACATCAATAATAACAATGCTTTAATTTTACAATGATGAAAAACAATTATACCTAAACAGCTCATCAATATTCAATTATCAGTTTCTGCTATTAATCTAGGTCGAGTTTCAGAATGAAATTCCAATGACAAATCTTATTTGTTCCTTACAACATTACCACTTTTCTTTTTGAATGTAGGGAAGTCAGACACACTACATTTCAGCTTCAGCAAAGCCTCTCGGAATTTACTGTTCGTTACATTACATGAGTTGTAGTGAGTTGTCTGACAGATTTTAACTATATGTTGTCAGAATATGGATTTATGTAAGCTAATTTAAATGTTTTTGTGTCTGTTATTTTTTTGTTTTATTTAATTTGGAAGGTTATGAGGAGGAGGCCCCTTTGGGAAAATCTGAGTGGACTCCCAGAATGGCTAAGATGGGGAGGGGAGGGGTATGATAGACTGCAAATCTAAATATGGTCCGATCCTGCTACTTAATGTCATGTGGAGACTGAAGAAAATCCCAGGAATGAATCTCAAAAACGAGATTGGTTTTCACTGTGTTTAGCACATTTGCATTCCCAAGGCACAAGCGCACGGTTCTTAGACAGAGTGCTCTGTCTGCCACTTTTGCCGCCATGGTGTAACATTGTCAAGGAAATGCATTTTTAGTGTTGAGTATAATTCATAAAGAACTGGTTTATACAATCTGACAGTGATACATACTTTAAACCTTAAGTACAGATCTGAAACAACCAAAACTGACCAGCTTATTACAGTTTGTGACAACAAGTGTGTAAACCATATATTTTCAGAATTCATATATATATATACACTCAGAATTGAGGGGATCGAACTACCAGAAGGCAACATTGCAGACTTTGAGGACATCAAACTGTACATGGGCATCCCACACACAAATGGAAACCATGAAGAGTCTGCTGGGAAAGCTGTAAGTACCTGCAGATGCTAGAAGGCAGAGCATACATGGAACACCACAACCAAGTGGCTGGCATAGTATACAAAAACGTCTGTGTCGAGTATGGCCTGGAAGTCCCAAGGTCAAAAACGGACACGCCCCCAAGGGTGGTGGAGAATGACCGAGTTAAGATCCTGTGGGACTTCCAGATACAGACAGACAAACTGGTGATGGCTAACCAACCGGACATAGTAGTAGACAAGCAGAGGAAGACGGCAGTAGTGATAGAAGTAGCGTTACTGAACGACAGCAACATCAGGAAGAAGGAACACGAGAAACTGGAGAAGTACCAAGGACTCAGAGAAGAGCTTGAGAAGATGTGGAGGGTGAAGGTAACAGTGGTAATCGGAGCAGTAGGTGCTCACATTGTGCAAATAAAAAATTGTCATCCTATGTAAAACCAAACAGGTTAAATGGATTAAATTTAAATTACAGAAGTACACTTTGTACATACTGAAAGTGACTATATATGTTACTTCCAATTAAGAAGAACTTTTTGCTAAATAAAACTGATTTCTGAACAATGAAATTGTCCAAAAAGGAGGAATGAAAAAAAAAAAGCATGACGTTGTGACCTGGTGTAATATGTCACCTGCCTTAAATCTATTTGAATATCTGTAGAAGTATGTTAAAATGCAATGCAGAGCAGCTTAACCTCTCCAGCAAAAAGTGGCTAAAAATTTCATCTCTGTGACATACTTGTGAAAGATTGGTATCATCCATTCCCAGAAGGATCAAATATGTCGTCAGAAATCAAAGCATGCATCTCAGCAAAGTAAGGATTCACTCGGCGTTATTAAAGTTGTTCGACAGTGCATTCTAATGTAGTTATATCAAACACAAACATGTAGTCATGTTTTCTCGTATATTAATAAAGTACATTGGCAATAACTATCACTTATCGATTCAATTTTCATTGGCTCCAAAAAAGTAACTATTAGACATAATACACAGAACACGCTTCTTAAAAGTAATGGTGTAAGTTACTTACACAGGAGAAAGACATTTGTTATATTGCTTGTTTACTTTCATGTTACTCTGTAAAATGATCTGAAACACATGGTCTCATAATTACCATTTAGCAATACGAACTTACAGGCTACAGCCCCACACACCAACACAAATCCCTATCCTAATAAGGACACACGTGATCTTTCTCTTAGTATTTAAATATGAACACAAAGCTAACAGCACAAGTCAATGATGAAACCAGCACAAACACAGTTTAAAGTGATCGCCACAAGGATTCTACTTTAGAAACATGAACAGGTAAAAACGTAGCTGCGGCCTTCAGTTTGTTACCTGTATAAGTTCAGCAGTGGCTGATTTCACCACAAATGATAGCTCACTTTATCACGGTGCTCGGCTGGGTCAACATTTACTGAGCACTTAACTTTAACATCACTCTGGGCTCTTGACTTAGCATTAGCATGCTATCTGTGCAGGTAAAAGTTGTGTTAACAGTATAATGCAGTTGTTTCTGTCCTGGAGCAGTCTTTACTTTACCACCACGCTCTCAGATTTTTTGTGCAATAAAAATAAGTAATGTCCATATCCACACTGCACACTGTGGCACTATTTTCCTCCTCTGACACACGAACTGAAATCAGCTAATCGTAGCGAGAACGCAAGAATCGATAAGCAGGATCGATAGGCAGGCAGACTAACAATTCCAGGGAATTGGACTGCTGGGAACCCGTTGTGTACAAGAACCGGTTCTCGATTCCCATTCCTAAGTGAGATTCAGCAAAAAAAAAAGAAAACAAATTTATAAGATAAATAGTTATAGACTTATTCTTCCACATGTATGAACACATAGGGCAGACAGTCACTCTGCCTCAGTGCACCTTTTTTCACTCAATGAAATTCAATTATGAAAAGAAAATGTTGAATCATCACAATTTACTGAATGGACATAAAAATGAGATGCAAATAAGTGTGGTACTATGCATTTGAGGCATTTTGTCACACCATAATGGTATAATGCTGATAAGGAAAGCAAGGCCAAAATAAATTTATTCGCACAGACAAAAATAGAGAAAATGACTGAAAACTATGAAGAGGCTCAATTGTAGTACATGGAAGCAAATGTGTACATAATATGGCCATAACATAATATAAATATTGGAGGGGTAGTGAAAATAGCAGTAACAAAATTATTATATTGCAGTATTCCATTTGAGATTAGCTTGTAATGTGCTGATTTTATGTGTAATGGCTGTTTAATATAAAACACAAAGCCAGTATTTATGTTCAACTAATCATTCAATTATTACGCTTTTACTCCCAGCATCTGCTGAGAATAAAAAAAATCTTTCTTTGGATAATGTAACAGCTCCATTCATGGCTTAAGTATACCATTAACACTGACTCCATCGTTTTTGGAAATGCCAGCCAGCATGTCTGTCTATTTCAACATGGCAAATTTGAACCATGACAATTCACACTGCTCTGTTTCACTCTGATCACTGTGCAGTCAAGATGCCAGAATCTCGTTAGCCAGTCAAAAGCCACCAAATCTTAGCCCTGATGCCTGCTTTGCCTCTACGAGACAAAATGTTCTATGGTGTGTGTCTGTCTGTAGCATCTGTCAGAACCACTGGTGGTGCCAAAGACTTATCTCCTGTTAGCTACAGTCATTTGCATATGTCCTTGCAGTTGTTTGGCATGAGCCCATAATGACAAGAGGGGGCAAGAAGACTTGTAAAAGAGCTGAGAAACGGTTATGACAGATCTTGTCCATCTGCACAGGATTTTGTCTGATTTTTTCGTTGTGTTAATGCTGTTAAATATGTAGCCCTTACGTTGCAGAGCAGTTGTTTTATTTGTGTGCATGAGTTACTACTGTCTCTATGAAATGAAATGAAATCCTTCACTTGATAGTAGTATAGTTTGATTGAGAGTGGATGGTTATGTCTGTGTCTTACAGCTGCAATGACAATGTATTTTTCGGTTGGATCATAATCTGTGGCTTTCTGGGGAATTCTTGTGCTAAAGGTTTATTATTTTGTGTACAACATAAACATAGAAATTAAGCTAGGAAACTAAATGTAACACAAGACTGGTTTTTATCAGTTTATCAATTTTAACTCACCTCGTAGCGAAAATATTAAGAACACATTATCAAAGCATAATCAAAAAGCATAGAGTTGATGAATGCATGTTATTCTAGTCAATGTCTTAAAATGGCATTTAAGCTAACTGAAGACTGCCAGATTGAGTGGGCCAAGCTTACAGGTGTAATTCGTAACTTTGCACACTTTGTGATTGTGACTAAAGTCTAAAACATAATGTATTTAGTTTAAACAAAGAAAAAAAGACCCAATGTATTCATGAAAACCTGCAGTCAGCTAAGACTGAAGAAGTCACATGGATGAGTGATGAAGCGTTTCTCCCACTGAAAACGCTACGTCCAGATGAACAGGATCAACTTTTGGAGATCCATGAAAGTTGCACTTGCACACAGTTCAGGTCAATTCAATTTAACTTATTAGTGCAAGTGCTTTAAATTGTAAGGTTAAGACCCTTGTCTTTCACTATGACAAAGAAAGGACAAAAGGCTCCTAAACATCATCTCCTACTCAGTAAACATACATGAGACAACCCATACCATCAACCATGACTGTAGAGTTCGATCTCCTGCATATACCTGCTTAGTTTTATGTCTGTATTTTCCATGGTTGTTAAGGTATTGTGTTCGCAAAATCAGCTCTCCTACAAACATAAAAACACTTTCAATTGTAAAGTATACTGCCGTAAATGGCAGTCCTAGGCACCATGTGTCTCTCCAGCCTGTGTCCCCCCCAAAAAACCCCAAAACAAAACACTGACTTCCCTATCACGGACAGGTAAATGCATTTTCTAAATGCAAAAGTTCTATTGTTTTTTGAGTTTGAGATAGTATGACAAATATTTTGTGTATAAACCTTATGATTTTTCTCTCCAGCACTACAAAAAATAATCAACTAGCACTCTTCTGACATAAAAATAAAATGTATTTTTCAATTTTATGAGTCTACCATAAATATACTTATTTCTGGAAAAATCAGCACAATAGAAAGGGAATACAAAAAGAACAATGTGTTGCATGCTCTTGTATCAGTTCCTGTTTCACATCACATGTGCATTTCAGCAACAGGAAATCATTTACTAACGGACACTGAGTTCTTTCTTGATGATTTAGAAAAAATTCCACATATCCCGTCTTTTCTTCTATTTGTTGTTAGCTTACATAAAATGAAAAGAAATGAGGAGGTGAACCTTTCAAAATGTTTGTGCTATAGATTATTTAAGTTGAAGATAAAAAAAATAATAGACTAATCAAATTTTGCAATTCACTTTATAATGTATAAAATGTGCAAATGATTTATAACTTTGAAGTCAGGACGATGTAGCATAGGTTCAATTTAGGACAAAGCCATGAGTAAATCTGTGCTCTGTGTATGGTTTTGCAAACATTTATCAATAATTTCTAATTTGTCCTCATGGAGTTGTACACAAACTTTCATCTTCAGAGTACAAAGACTTCGCAAAAAACCTACAACGAGAAAAGGGTAATGGATACAGATTTCTTGTTACTCCCAAAAAGGAACATATGATGTAGAAAGTAATTTTTTACACTACTTGTTAGATTACTTTTACTTTAATCCATAACAAGGCCTGCTCACACACTGGCACAAATCCCTACTGACACGAGAACACACAGAAGAGCTTTCTTCTATTTTTTCTTTTTTTCAGTATTAACACAAAGCTGATGATAAATTTAAAACAAGCCCCGAGAGAACTTTACAGTTAACAATGGAATAAATGGAGGCTACAGCCTCACTGTTCAGCAATGCTTTGGTTAAGACAAAAGGGGACAGAGCCTTCCAGTCTGTTGCACCAAGGCTGTGGAACAATTTACCTCTACAGTTACGTTTGCTTGACTCTGTGGATTGTTTTAAAAAACAGTTAAAAACCTTTCTGTTTAAACAAGCCTTTTGTTGATCTCTTCATATTTTATATTTTTACATTATTTACATGTGATCTTTTATATTGTGTACATTGTCTATTGATTTTATTGTTTATTTTAATATTTATGTACAGCGCTTTGTGATGGTCTATCTGTGAAAAGCGCTTAATAAATAAAGTTTACTTACTTACTTACTTACCTGTTGAAGTTCCAACAAGGGTCACTCGGCTGGGGTTGGCATCAGCTCTAACATCACTCGGGTTTCTTCACTGCTATCTTTGCATTTGCATGCTGTCTGTGCAGATATTTGCAAAGGGTCCATGTTTTGGCAGCAGTTGCTTCTGGCCTGCGAGTAGTTTTCACTTTAGTGTCATGTTCTACTCCCTTCAAGCAATGAAAATAAAAGTGATGTCTATTTTTCCAATCCTCACAAGTTAGAGACAACCCTTTCTCCTCCCTCCACACTCATTGAAGTCCACAGGGGAAAAAAAGGAGAAAAAAACAGTAATGTTTGACAATTTCTTCTATCAGCTCATCATTCACATAACTGAAGACACAAGGAACAACACAATTATGAATCAAATGAGACTGCTGATCTTTAGTACACTTAATCATTACTTTATTTTCCTTAGAGAAAAAAAAGGTAATGTGGAGATGCAGGATTGCAGTTTTACTCAACTACTGTGTTAGTATTATATTACACCCAACATTGAAAAGATCCACAATATCGCATTAAATTTAGAAGTACTTGACTTACTTCATGGATATTGTCATCAGTAAGGTGTTAATCTTTTGTCCTCTGAGAGCAAAAATTAACACATTATTATATAATAATAAACCTCATCACCACCACTACATTAGTGGAAGTTTGTGCTTGACCTAACCACAGTATTTGCAGAAATTTTGATATTTTTATTTTTGTACTATGGCCAGTTAAGTTGACATTAAACTTGAGGGTATAGCTTTCCTTTGGTGATTAAAAAGTTGACTCACTGGACTGAGAGGCTTATCTTGTTACTGAGAAGTCTCAAGGTTAATTCTATTCCCAGCTTTTATTTAATGTAGAGATCCTTTTGTTTCTACCATGGCCCTTTACTCATTTCACATAGCAAGCCTGGGGTGACGCTTTCCACCTGACAAGGCCGTATTCAACATGTACACCATGGCCATCTGCGCTCAGTGGGAACAGACAATCAATCATTTCTTGTGGAAAGGTGAACGATGTCAAATTCAATGAAGTGACCTAGTCTGCAAAAAAATCAGCATCTCCCTTAAATTATTTGTACCTGTTGATTGATAATTCAACATATCTGCCACGGAAAAAGGTGTTTAGAATTAGAAGATTTTTCTTTAATTTTTCCAAAGACATTTTATGAGGATAAGCAAGAAAACTGCAATGCATTGGAGTGTTCCCATTCTCTCTAACATCCAGCATGATTTCTACCAGCTTCCACTGGCTGAGACAGAGGTGAAAGATGGGCTTTTTGTCACTTTTCAAGCTTCCACTGATTCAAGATGGGCAGCTAATTGGACTGTAGCTTATAGGAAAAAAAAAACAAGCAAAAAACAGGAGAAGACAGGTCCCCAGATGAGCTCCTGCTCTGTAGGATGTAACAAAGCACTTTATCATATACAGATGAAATACAAATTAATATAACCAAGCATGAGTGAGAGCATAGTGAAATATGAAAACACTACTGAAGGAGAAAACATAATCAAAAATGCAAAAATTAAATAATAATGTTTTATTTTAAATTACACGCATATTAGCGATTTAAATACACTGCTCAAAAATTATTATGTTTTTAAATTAAAGATTATTGAATTTACAAAAGAAAAAAAAACCACTTCTTGATCAGAGTATAGCATCAAGTCACTTAAACTGCTGGGATGTTGCTCTGGACAGATCTAATTAAAATTAAATTGAAATGAATATCATTTTTATGAGACACTGTCAGTGTGCTGTTATATAACTCAGGTATTTTTTTAAGGTCTGACTTGTGGCATTGATGCCCATTGCTTTGCTGTGCTGCTGGATGTGTAATGTCAGATCCCTTGTATCTGACATTTGATTGGGCATCACTGGGTTGCTATGGCATGATCCTGGTAGTTATTGTTATTAAAACAATAACAATAACAAATTCAAACACTGCTGCATTGTGGATTTTTCTGCATTCTTCTGTCACTGAGGATTCCAAACCTGCACTCAGTCTCCTCATTACATTGGTACTGAACAGACACAACATTTGAGCTCTTTACTCAAAAACTGCGACTATTTGACATAAGTCTGCGACCGACAGCAAGCACAGAAACTTAAAACAAGTCACTGAAGTAAGGACTGAAAGGTTTATTTTTAAACAATAATGATTAAGACCTTTTCCAAAAGGTTGTTTTACCTTGATTGCCAGCTGTTACTGTTTTTATCTTCATTTCTTTCATATTTATTCCACCTAAACAATGCTTTAATGATACAGTTTGATGTGAATTTATCAAACTGGCTTGAAAATGTATGACAACTGTCCTGTAATGTTACACAGAGAAACCAAATCCTGCGTGGATCGTTGCCTTGACTGACGCCGAAAATGTCTCGAGCTGTGGTAAGTTACCCTTCACCGCGTCTGTTTCTAAAGGTTAAATCATGTGAAGAAAAATACAATAATAATAATAATAATAATAATAATAAACTTTATTTTCTTTCTTTCTTTCTTTCTTTCTTTCTTTTTTTTTTAGGAAAATCCACATCTAAAGACGTTTGACTCACACACAAACTCGCATGTCAGCACTGACAGGTATGTTTGCTATTCAATAAAAAAAAAATAAGGACATTAAAACATCTGTTTGCTTCATATGTTGCAAAACTAATCAGCTGCTGATTTTTCTTGTTTTGTGTGCAGCAAGGACTGCTTCCAAGATTTGGGGATCTTACTGCCACCACCAAGGGAATACTACTGTGTGTCCTTTGTGTCCAAGGATTTTTTTGGAACCAGAGAGCAAAACGTCAGGTAGAGTTGGATGTCTCGAGACCGGTCTTGGTCTCGAGACCACTTTTACGTGGTCTTGGTCTTGTCTTGGTCTCGACGGACTTTGGTCTCGGTCTTGTCTTGGTCTCGCTGTCTCGGTCTTGTTGTCTCAGATCAACATAGTGGTCGGGAGATTTGGAGTCAACAGTATCCATGACACACAACGTAACGTTCGATAGTGTGTCATGCGCAAAAGCTTTAGCTCTAAGAGCCGTGCTTAGATAGTGCTTTGTAGTGAATCAGAATAGTCGACTCCCATTGAGCGAGAGCCAGCTCCTCACCTAATTTCCTTTCGCTGCTCAGCTCTCACACAGCGACACACAGTGGCTCAGCTATGCTCAAATCCCTCCACATTGTGGCATATTATTATTTCGCCTTTCGCGCCCTTCAAACACAACTAAATGCAACCCGTTAGATTGAGCAGTATGCCAGGTCAGTAAGTTACAGAAATGTCAGCGACTTCGTCTGTCATAAAGTTTGTGTTCATAGAACACAAAAAGTTTTTGGTAAATGCAAAAAAGAAGCATTCGGCAAAATGCAGATTTTGCAAAGTCTCCTTGACCAAGACAGCCGGGACTACCTCAGCCTTCACCAGGCACCTGGAGTGCAAACACCCTCAAAGGTAAGCTAGCCAGTAGCCATCTATCCATCTTCAAACTCTTCTACCTACCTTTCCAACCTCAGATGACCAGGTCATGTTTATGTGATATTGTTATTTATAATGTGTTCTTCAAGTGGTATAAATTATTTAGGGACAGATTTTTTGCAACCGTCTTTGCAGACTTAACTTGTGAAGATAAGTTTAACGTTACATGCTATGTACAGGTAGCTAGCGCTAGCAGTGGCTATCCACTACTTAAACAGTTTTCACTAACTTTAGGTATTTTGGTGAATTAATTGAGCAGAAATATATCGAAACCATTTTAGTGAGCACTTTAAGGGCTGGTATGGTGTGGTTTGTTGTCGACTTTAATGGGCATATTTATGTGGTTGCTGACTCGTAAAGAAGGATGGGCGTTTCAAGAGTGTCCCTATAACATTGCTAGGCTAACAGCGGCATTCTCGACAGTGAAGCCCAGATCAGAGCGGTCTATGGCTCTGGTCCAAATAGCACGGATGGCAAAACTGAGTCCAAAAGTTCCTAAATTGAACTTAAGGATCTTTGACTATGACTTTCTTAGGTGTTGTCTACTATGTTGCCCTACTAAACCAGTCCAGTGTGTAGGGGCTATTGCAGCATGTCATTATTAGACACAGTTATTTTGTATTGGTGTAACTTCAGACTTTATTGAGTAGTTCATTTCTTGTCAATATAGCTGTGTCTGATAGCTGACTGGCATGAGGAGGCTTAATGCAACATGCAAAGTTAATGCACAGACATTTTGTCCTTTGTAGATTTCATTCAACTGTTTTTTCTGTTCTTGTTATTTAAGGTCTTGCAACCCTGAACACTCTAGTATTTTCATTATTACTAGTTGTGCCTAATGATCTATAAATATGTCACACTGGATTGGATTAGGTTATTTTGTATTCATCTGCCCTCATTGATAGGTTTAAAATTACTGTGCTTGTAAGAGACAGTAGTTTTTGTGGTTGAATAGAAACAGATGTTTTACAGATTCCTATTTCCATTTGTAGGTACTTGGAGTACAAAGCAGGATCTGCAACATCAGTGATAGCGGTCAATCCCACACAGCCTCAATTATCATCGTTTGCTCCAAGCATCCACTTATTTTCCCCAAATTCACCCAGGCAACAGGACATCACCCAGTCCATCCTCCAGGACCTTATAGTTGGATGCTCTCTCCCCCTGTCTATCGTTGAGAATCCACATTTTAGACACTTCCTGAATGTCCTGGATAGCAAATACACTCCTGTATCTAGGACCACCTTGACAGAGAAGCTGATACGTCACCTTGTCACTAAAGTGAAGGGTGACATAATCAAAGCCCTGGAAGTCCAGCCAAATGTAGCAATAACAACAGACCTCTGGTCTGACTGGAGGCTTCGTACTTTCCTGGGAGTTACCGCTCATGTTGCCTGCAAGAACGAGGACTCTTACAGTTTACAGTCATTTTTGCTTGACTGTAGGCGTTGCACAGGGAAGCACTGCGGCGAATGAATTGCCTCAGCATTTGACAACTTAGTTGAGGAGTATGGCATTGGCCATAAAATAAGCTACATTCTGACGGATAATGCATCCAATATGAAGCGGGCCTTTAAAGTCAGGATGCCAGAAGTAGAGCACCCTGAAGGTGACAGCAGTGATGACCTCGATCATGAAACAATGTGGGAGGATGCAGAAGATTCTGATCCATGGTCAACGGGTGAATGTCTTTCTTGCTTCGCCCACTCGCTGCAACTCGTAATCAGTGATGGGATGAAAGAGGTAAAGGCAATAGCTAGAGCCATTGTCAAAGCCAGCAAGTTTACAACCCTGCTGCACAGCAGTAGTAACTACAAAGACTTCTTTGAGGCACACTCTGGCTCCAATAAGTCCATCCCAGCAGCAAACAACACCCGCTGGAATAGCACCTACAGACAGTTAAAGGTTCTGATCACACTTGACCACAGGGCCATCACTGAAATGTGCAGCGATACAGAGAATTTAGTGTTTTCAGCCCGAGAGTGGGCTCAGCTGAAAGACCTTTGTGCCTTGCTTGAGCCTTTTTCTGACGCAACAGACCTTACAGAAGGTGATCATCAGGTGACTATTAGCGTGGTGGTCCCCACTGTTCTGGACTTGAAGAATCATCTTATAAAGATGGAAGTGCAAATTCCCCAGGTCGTAACTATAGTCAGGGCACTGAAAAGATCCTTAGAGAAACGGTTCTCTGGAATTTTCAGGCAGATTTGCATGGACGAAAAGGATCCTGAAGAGCCGTTTAGCCATCGGATCTACTTCCTTGCCACCATGCTCGACCCCCAGTTTGGACTGAACTGGGTAGATTTAGATGTCCAAAATGGTGAAACCGGACCGGCACTGAAGAGGTTCAGAGATGACCTTAAAAAGTCATTAATAGGTGGCTGTATAATAATAATTATTTATTGTTATTGTTGTTGTTGTTGTTGCACTTATTATCACTGTCTTTGGTTTTATAGCATCAGTAGAAGCATCCTGTCTAATCCTGTGTGTGTGTGTGCGTGCGTGCGTGCGTGCGTGTGTGTGCGCACCTTTTTCCACACCTTTTGATCACAGAGGTAGACAGAGATGCACCTGCAGCACCAACAGAAGAAGACACAGAATTATCGGATAGTGACTCAGCGCCACCCCCAAAACAACGTCTTCTTTCACGCTACAAGGCATTTAGGTTGCAACGCAGCACAAGCCAGGACTCAAGCACTGATGCACAAATAAGCAAGTACCTAGACAGCATAAATGACTGTGATGCACTCACCTTTTGGTCAAAAAACAAAGAGTGTTTCCCCAATCTACACAGTGTTGCCTTGAAGGTCCTCTCTGTCCCTGCCTCTTCTACCCCGGTTGAGAGAGTTCTTAGTAGAGGAGGCATTCTAATGAGACCCCACCGCGCACGGCTAGGCTATAAGATGTTGCAATCTTTAGTTTTCTTGAAGTGCAATCAATCACTGTTTTAAAATGTGAACTGTTTTCTCTCCCTCCTCTCTGAAAATATGCTGTTTGTTCATTATATATTTGTTCATAAGATATGTGTTATTTGTTCATAACGTCTGTGTTGTATTTTTCCTGCCCTACTGAACAACAGGCTTGATTTCATTGGCAGTGTGTTGTAATCACATGCCACCGAAGACATCAAGATGTCAGAATCTTTTAAGCACTTGTTCTTATTCTTATTAATGCACAATTTGTATTGGTATGTAATATTTGTAGTTTGCATCTGATTCATGTGAGTTGTGCACATGTCTTTATATTGTTTGATTACAGAATTTTACTTAAAATGGTGTTGTTTGACTAAATAAATGTGACTATTGACTTTTAAATAACATCTGCATATCACTTTGTGTTGACAGGCCTAATCCATTTCAGGGAAGTTGATATCATACAGTGTAATTTGGCTTGTACTACTACAATGGGACATGATGCAATTTCAAGTTTATAATCTTCAGTTTGATGTTACAATTTTATCTATATATAAAGTATAACTGAAACCGGTTACATATTTCCCATTCTTTAGACAGTTGTTGGAGGTGTTCGCTGTTTTGTCAGATGACTTTGGGGCTAGTCAATACCATCATGTCAGTCCTCAACAGCACATAAAAGTTAGTCTTTTTTGTCTCGGTCTTGGTCTCGTCTCAACTTGGTCTCGGTCTTGGTCTCGTCTCGACTTGGTCTTGGTCTTGTCTTGGTCTCGATACCCTCTGGTCTTGGTCTTGTCTTGGTCTCGGTTTAGGCGGTTGTTAGAGTGAATTGTTAATGTTTGTCATTTCTATGCTTGCCAACTCTGATGAAAGGGATTCCACTGTCCTTCCCCCCAGATTCTCGAGGTTCTGGTTGGGGGGGCTGTAATGTTTTATTGCAGATACATCCTATCTGGAAGATCTGCTTCTTTTGATGTAAGCTTCCTGCGTTTACGACCCTTTGGTCAGCAGGAGGTCTCACACACACACACACACACACACACACACACACACACACATTCTTACTTACATACAGAAGTTCACACATATACATACAATGCCTTAGAACTATGTGGGCGTTGCTTTGCTGTGTTTTGTGTGAACTGTCTCTCAATAAAAGGCAGCGAGAGGAGGCCGGATTTGGGGTCATTTTCGTGCTGGACACAGATGAGGCCTCCCTTGCGCAAGTAATCGATCGATCGCTGTTGCCTTGTTTTCTTTCATGATGAATAAGTCTCTAGAACTAGCGGGGTTTGTGGGAACAGACCCAACAGCGGTCTTGACTACAAGTCTAACGTAAGGTGACCTGAATGTTTCTCTGCAACACGAGATCCCTTTGGCTCAAAGTCTGCCTCCTCCAATGACAAAGGACAAGCACCCAGACTCATCAAATGAAGACCGTTGTGCTCTGGACGATGAAGTTCCCTTTTTCATGTTTAGACCAACCAGGGTCTAAACATGAAAAATGTATGGGACCTGTATGTGAGGTCCCAAGTCCTCCACCTGCTGATGCCCGGTTTCAGTCAAAGGACACTCATAAGGTCATGCATCCAGATTTTAAAAATGACTGTTCTTCCCTGGATGATGAAGTGGCCTTTTTCATGTCTCCTTGTGATGTTCCTCTGCCTCCAAGACCTCCACCCATTGCAGAGTTAGGTCACTGTAGAAAGCACAGATCTTCAAGTGTTTCTTCTGTGGATGATGAAGAGGAATATTGGATGCCTAAACGCATTAGGCTGATGACTGGTGATGTTCCACTGCCTCCAAGTCCTCCACTTACTGAAAAGTGCCTTGCTTCCTTAAAATATGAGATGTCTGATTTGATGCCTCTCAGCCTCCCGGAATATATTCCACTATCTCCAAGTCCTCCACCTGCTGAAAACAAGTATGTTTTCTTTCCTTGTCCTGATGATAAGAGGTCTGATTTGATGCCTCTCAGCCTCCTGGAATATATTCCACTGTCTCCAAGTCCTCCACCCCCTGAGAAGAAGTGCCTTGCTTCTCTTGAACATAAAAGATCTGATTTGATGCCTCTCAGCCTTCCGGAATATATCCCACTGTCAAGTCCTCCACCTGTTGGAGTTTCTAGTAACTACAGAAAACACCTAAATTCAGCATTCACAGAAAGGCCTCCCAGTGTAACTGCTCATGAGGTTTCACCACGCCCACCTGATGAAATTCCACACCTTCCAGAGAAGAGATACTTCCATTTATCTATTGTTGCTTTTCCTTGTTTTGATGATTAAAGATGTGTTTCTCGTAATAAATTAATTTTTGAGCAAATACATGTTGAGATGATTTGGTTGCTTATGATGGTTATAATTATTCAAACAGCATTATTGCTGATAAACTCTTAACTTTTTTTTTACTCATTTTCTCCATGAGCTATTTTGATGTCTATTTTGAAGATCCATTCACATTATTATTAAATATGCTTATTCTCAGTAGAGTATATAGTTACATCTGAACAAGGAATAAATTAAATTCTACCAGATACTCATTAACAAGTTACCTCAACATAAACCACTTAAATAAAGCAGGCATTAGTGGAGTGCATAGATGGGAAAAAATGGCTATATACACTCAAAAACATATAACTATTTAAATGAACAACAACAACAAAAAAAAATCATGGAAAGAATTTCCATGTGATTAAATTGCTTTATTTTAGCATTATTGAATTCTGTTATTCCAAGTTAATGTTGGGCCAACTTGATTAATGAATCAACTTATTTACTGCATTTGAATCCAATATAATTTAATAGTGTTGATCCAACTTAAAGGAAACATACATTAAATGCAAGTGCAAGTTACATCACAGAAAAACAGTAGTGGACATAGTGGTAACTTAACCTGTTTAAACCATTTGTTAACCACAATGAATGGCTGAATCAGGTGATTTTCTGATTATTTATACAACTACTTTGAAGGTCAAACAGATGCACTTTCAAAAAACAAAAAGCACTAGTTTTGTTTTTCTGAAAACGTAAAAAAAATGCATGGTATCATTTCGCTGCAGTTATTTCAGGTTCATGGTCCTGTTACATGGTGTAGCTATTGTAATGGCAACATTACTCAACAGGAGAGTAGTGTTTTGAGAACCTGTACTGTGTTGGATAGTTTGTATGCATCCAATTCCATAAGAATATTCTGCAGTACCTGAGTTCAGGATGGTAGCTCAGGTTTAGTGAATAGAGAATGCCAAGCAACACTGCCACTGAAAAAGCTACAGTGCCCAACTCACCCATCACTTCCACCCCCTCTAGAACAATCATAACATCCTGAGGGTCATTGCCAGGCTCCGCACCTTCTGATCGAATGACACAGATTCTCAAGACTGTCTCTGCTATGGCAGTGGCGGTGCTTTTATCAACGTCCTCTGAGCCCCCCCACCCTTAAAATCTGGAGTTGTGATAGGGGTGGCTGTGGCTCAGGGGGTAGAGCAAGTCGTCTACTGGTTTAATCCCTGGCTTCTCCAGTCTGAATACCAAAACTACCCATGGGTAAGATACTCAACCCCAAGTTGCTCCTGATGCATCTATCGAAGTGTGAATCTTACATAAGAATGTTTGTATGAATGTCTGTGTGAGAATGGGTGAATGAGGTCTGTAGTATTAAGCACTCAAGAAGAGTAGAAAAGTGGTATATAAGAATCAGTTAATTTACCATTTATTCTATCAGACTAAGCAAATCTTCTCAGAGAAAGGTGAAAAAACCCCCAAAACTGCCCTCTCTGCAGAGCATCTACATTTGAAGAGTCCAGAGGAGAGCTGCCTCCATCCTCAAAGACACTACACACCCCCAACACGGACTGTTCACACTTCTAAACCTTTGTCTTGAGGACAGAAGTGTGAAATCCAGCAAATGTTAAATCTAATGATTTAATGCACAAAGCAGTAAACTAAATATTAAATTAGTGAAAGTGCTGTTGCTTATTTGTAAGGTGATATCGGCACATTAGTGTCTGAAAATTTAAACTGGTCTCAAGTAAACACTAAAGCTTACCATCCCACAGCCTGATAAAGGCGACACTGCAATCACATTATCTTGTCTGCAGATCAAAGTGAAGTCAATCAGTGAACAGATATTTTAGGTGAATTACAAATTTAACTGACTAGTTTTCTAAACTGTGTTCTAGAAGCTGCAGTTCAAGCAGAATAAAAAAAGATTCAGCAGCAGATTAGAATCACGTACAAAAACATTTACAAAAGTTTCTAACTCACCAAATCTATGTTCATTTATAAATAAATCTATCTTTTCATACCTGGGTTGTAGGTGCCGTGATGGTCTTAATTTTTCTCCCTTGTACTCCACTCTTCTTGGCATATATCATGTCATAAGGTTTGCTGAATAACTAACCAGCTGGGAAAATAACTTGGACTGCAAATGGACTGTTTTGTTTTCTTGATTTCTGCACTTACCTATGAAAGGCAGAATAATAATCCAATAGAGAAAACTCAGTTTGGCTAATAATAAGAATACATTTATAACTGAGAGTTACATAGCACCTTTCAAGACATTCCAGGATACTTAAAAAAGGAAGAACAAATAATTAACTAAGGATTGTGATGTCATTATTCAATACATATTTAAAAATCAGTCAAGTCTGTTCAAGACATGTGAATGCATAATCCGTTAGTTTCTTGTATATTAGGTTCCTGCATTCATATATTCCCATTTGTAGCTGAGCCAACACAAGCTGCTTTAGCTGACCTTCAGTAAATCCCATTTGGTCAGAAGTTACTTCTATATAAGATAAGATAAGATAAGATAAGATAAGATAACCTTTATTAGTCCCACACGTGGGAAATTTGTTTTGTCACAGCAGGAAGTGGACAGTGCAAAAGTTATGAAGCAAAAATTAGAATAAAATAAAATAAGAATAAATACAGTACACAACTGTACAGAATAAAATAAAATACTATATACAGTAGAATAAAATAGAATAAAATATACAATAAGATAAAAATAGAATACAAATGTTATATACAATTCAGTAAAAATACAACAATGCCAGAAAAGATTATTGCACATTAGTGTTATTGCATATTTGTGGATGTGTGTGTTTGATCAGTTAAAGTATTTGTTGTGGAGTCTGACAGCAGTGGGGAGGAAAGACCTGCGAAATCTCTCCGTCCCACACCGTGGGTGCCGCAGTCTCCCACTGAAGGAGCTGCTCAGTGCTGTCACAGTCTCATGCATGGGGTGGGAGATGTTGTCCAGCAGGGATGACAGCTTAGCCACCATTCTCCTGTCACTCACCACCTCCACTGGGTCCAGAGGGCATCCTAGAACAGAGCTGGCCCTGCGGATCAGCCTGTTCAGTCTCTTCCTGTCCCCAGCAGAGATGCTGCCGCCCCAGCAGACCACACCATAAAAGATGGCTGAGGTCACCACAGAGTCATAGAAGGTCTTCAGGAGTGGGCCCTCCACTCCAAACGACCTGAGTCTCCGCAGCAGGTACAGTCTGCTCTGCCCTTTCCTGTAGAGGGCGTCTGAGTTATGAGTCCAGTCCAGTTTGTTGTTCAGATGAACACCAAGGTACCTGTAGCTGTTCACAGCCTCAATGTCCATACCTTGGATGTTCAGTGGTTGCAGTGGAGGATGTTTGTGCCTGCGGAAGTCTACCACCAGCTCGTTGGTTTTACTGGCGTTGATCTGGAGGTAGTTCAGCTGGCACCAGTCCACAAAGTCCTGAGTCAGTCCTCTGTACTCCTTGTCGTCCCCATCAGTGATGAGGCCGACTATTGCAGAGTCATCAGAGAACTTCTGCAGGAAGCACTGGGTGGAGTTGTGGGAGAAGTCTGCAGTGTAGATGGTGAAGAGGAACGGAGCCAGAACCGTTCCCTGTGGGGCCCCCGTACTGCAGACGACTCTGTCCGACACACAGCCCCGAGTCCTCACATACTGTGGTCGGTCGGTGAGGTAGTCCAAAATCCAGGTAGTGAGGTGATGGTCCACTCCTGAGTTCTCCAGCTTGTCCTTCAGAACCGAGGGAAGAATAGTGTTGAAGGCACTGGAGAAATCAAAGAACATGATTCTCACAGTGCTTCCAGCGGTCTCCAGGTGAGCGAGGGAGCGATGTAGGAGGTGAATGACGGCATCATCCGCTCCAATGCCAGGCTGGTAGGCAAACTGAAGTGGGTCCAGTGATGAGCTCACAAGGCGCCGAAGCTGAGCCAGGACCAGCCGCTCCAGGGTCTTCATCAGGTGGGATGTCAGAGCCACCGGCCTGTAGCTGTTGAGGTCCTTGGGGCGTGAAGTCTTTGGCACTGGAACAACACAGGAGGTTTTCCAGAGCTGTGGGACTCTTCCCAGCCTCAGGCTCAGGTTGAAGAGGTGCTCCATCACACCACACAGTTGGTCCGCGCAGGACCTGACGACCCTCGAGCTGATGCCATCTGGACCCGCTGCCTTCTTGGCTTTAATCCTCCTCAGTTCCCTCCTAACCTGGGTGGTTGAGAGAGACAGGCTGGAGCCTTGTGTTGATTGTGTATTGGATGCTGTTGTTGGGGGTGGGGAGGAGTGAGCAGGGTGAATAGAGGAGGTGTGAAGTGTCTGAGGTGTCAGAGGTGGAACAGCAGCAGTGCGGGTGGGTGAGTCTGCAGCCGATGTTGAAGACTGCCTCATGGCTGAATCAAATCTGTTGAAGAAATGATTCAGTTCATTTGCCCACCTCACATCCCTCCCAGGCAGCGAGTTCTGATGTTTGTGGCCTGAGATGGTTCTGAGGCCTCTCCAGACTTCACCAACGTTGTTTTGCTGAAGCTGGTTCTCCATCTTCTGCCTGTAGCTGTCCTTCCCATTCCTTATCAGTCCCCTCAGCTCTCTCTGCACCCTTTTCAACTCCTCTTTGTCTTTGGATTTGAAGGCCCTCCTCTTCGGCTTGAGGACGGCTTTAATTTCTGGGGTAATCCAAGGTTTGTTGTTGGAGAAACACCGTACAGTCCTGGTAGGTACGGTGTTATCCACACAGAAATTAATATAGTCAGTAATGCATGTAGTAAGGCTGTCGATGTCCTCTCCGTGGTCGTCACAGATCACCTCCCACACAGTCAACTCAAAACAATCCTTAAGAGCCTCCTTGCTCTCCTCCGACCATCTCTGCACTGTGCTGGTGGCTGGTGGCTCCCTGCGCACTAAGGGCTCATACACAGGGACAAGGTGCACCAGGTTGTGATCAGATCTGCCCAGGGGAGGGAGAGGTGATGAACTGTATGCCTCTTCAGCATTGGCATACAGTAAGTCCAGTGTTTTATTGTCTCTGGTTGGGCAGGTCACATACTGGGTGAAGGTGGGCAGTGTGGAGTCCAGTGAGGCATGATTGAAGTCCCCTGATATTATGAGGAGGGCTCTCGGAGATTGTGTTTGCAGTCTGCTGACCACTGAGTGGAGAGTGTCACAGGCTGCATCCGCGTTGGCCGAGGGGGGGACATACGCTGTTATCGCGATAATATGCGAGAATTCCCGGGGCAGGTAGTACGGACGCATGCTAACGGCTAACAGCTCAATGTCTCTGCTGCAGAGTTGTTCTTTTACAGTGATGTGCCCAGGGTTACACCATCTGTCATTCACAAACACTGCCAGTCCCCCTCCTTTCCTCTTACCGCTCTCTCTCGTCCTGTCCGCTCGCAGCAGCTGGAATCCCGGTAGTGTCACGCTCGTGTCCGGAGTTAGCGGTGTTAGCCACGACTCCGTTAGCATCATGATGCTACATTGCCGGTACTCCCTCTGTGACCAGGTTAGCGACGTGAGCTCATCCAATTTATTGTGCAAAGAACGTACATTTCCAATAATTACAGAAGGAAGAGATGGTCGATAACGTCTCCTTCTCGGCCGACGGCGCTCCTTCCCAGCACGACACCCCCGTCTTTTCCTCCTCAGCTCGCTGGGAATGTCGGGTCTGTCCGCCGGCAGTACAGCTGCTGGACGCAGCGCTAACAGCTGATCCTTACTGTAAACAAAGGATCCCTGCTCTGGGTCCCCAGACACGGGTGAAAAAAGTAGAAAAAAACTAAGAAAAACGACCAGAACTAGCACAAAACGGTAGAACATGGTTGCAGAGTCTAATTACTAATACGTTAGTTATAAAAAATTACGAGAAGAAAAAGATAAGAAAGAAATAAACTCAGAATGAGCAGAGCTGCTGTAACAGGCTGCCGCACACGGGGGGCGCCGGAAGTTCAAAATATAATATTCCAATGGAAGCTAAATATTGATGCTTTTTTCAGATCCATTCAATTACCTCACACAAGGAAGAGCTGGGCATCTCATTTTGAAATCAGCTGTCATTGGTGCTTTGTGTACTACCTCTTGCCTTCTGAGAGCAAAGGTCTTCTCCATCATTGCAGCCACCCTGTAGTCATTGTTTTTCTTAACTTCTGACAGGAGGTCCACTCCAATTTCTTCTAGTGTCTCTGCAATTTCACCAGCTGGATAGGTGGTGCAGTAATTCACTTCAACTTTTTTTTGGCTTCTTCACAGCATATGAAGGAGTATATTGACTGACTGGACTCAGTCAATCAGTAAGACCCTTTCAATTTTTTAGCCCAACTACATTCAAATCACAAACTTGATGATGGCCAATGATCCCTTTCGTCAACGGTCACTGATGGGTTTGGATGGCAGCTGCGTTCTGAAACAGATTAAATAAATTAGTCCCACAAATTTCAAATTAAAAATGACCACCTCTCCTAAAATACCATTTGACAATTAAACATTTGTTATCTTTACAGGGAATGCAAGTCTCCAAGTGTTTTAAGTAGATAAATATTTAATTTAAAAAAAATAAAAAAAATAGAAAGAAATATCTGTTCATGTGTACCAAAAACATACATCAAATGCTTAGGTAAACTACTGTGCAATAGTTCCACTACAAAGTAGAGAAGAGTGCTAATATACAGTTACAGCAATTCCTTAACTTACAAATTTCAACAACCTATACATAAAATGTATATTTGTCATGACCCACATAGCAGACAGGTCTGGCGTCAATCTGGCACTGCTGGCTGACTTCTGGCATGGTAAGTGGTATGTCAACCAGATGTTGGCCAGGTCTGGAGTAGATGGCACTGTTTATGTGATGGCATGCCATATCTGGCCCGATTGTGGTTTGGTTTATGTGGCCCAGGCTCATAGAAAACAGGTCTTTCCCGGATCAAGCTGGCACTTCTGACTGACTGGTGTCATGGCAGGGTATATGTCAACCAGATGTAGGCCAGGTCTGGCAATGATGGCACTATTTATGTTCCTATTTTCCTATTTTGGTTAGAAGACCCAAATGCCCAAATATACTGCTACGATAGCCAACGTTTCAAATGCAGGTTTGACAGCTTTGTGAGTGTACACTTTATCCAAAACCTAGTGAGGGTTTACTCAAGTTTACCCCCAGGTGGCTGTAGCTCAGGAGGTAGAGCAGGTCACCTACAGATTGGAAGGTTAGTGGTTTGATCCCTGGCTCTTTCAGTCTGCATGTCAAGAGTGTGAATGTGTATGAATATAGTTAGAAAGCACTCAGTTTAGAGAAAGTGGGTGATTGGGCCAATGTGGCATGTTGTATATAGCACTGTGAGTAATCTGGGAGAGTAGAAAAGTGCTATATATGAATCAGTCCATTTGCTGTCTCAACAGAGTTTCGTCATGTTACTTTTACACTATTATGTTGCGGCACATGTAATTACATGGCTTGATTAAGGTACACATTAGGCTGACATCTGGGGCCAGAGCTGAAACTGTTCTGGGCCAGCACAGGGCCAGCAGTGTGTCTGCAACTGGCTCGTGGCTGCACACAACTTACACATGGCCCACATACCGCAAAGAATGATGGTGGTTTGGTGGCCCAGATCAGGTTTGCCAGAGGTAATCCACACATGGGCCAGCACAGCACCACCAGTGTGTCTGCAACTGACCTTGTGCTGGCCCATGTGTGGGCCACCTCTGGCAAACCTGATCTAGGCCACCAAAGGGCGGTCATTCTTTGCGGTATGTGGGCCATGTGTAAGCACATTGTGTGGGCCAGATCCGGGCCATACCAGATTTGCTATGTGGGGACATGCTGTTTCTGTGGTAGAGCCCAACTAGCTTATGTGCAGAGGTTAAGTTATAAACAATATCTATATTTGAAATAGCTATGTCTTTCATATTAGCCTATCATGCTTGTGTTAGCTTGACATTGTGCTATATTGTTGCACTAACAAGCTAGCTTGTTAGCATGGCTTAAACAGACAGATTTTTTTTAAAAAACAAGAGCCGCTCCCATCCGAGGAGTAGGTGCAGGTGCGGAGGTAGGCTGTGTACTGGCTCGCCTCACCTCAAGAAGCGGCAAAGGCGACGTCGTAGACCGGACACCAGCCACTCCCACCCGAGGAGTAGGTACGGGTGCAGGAGCTAGCTGGTTCACGGCTGTCCTCACCCTAGGAGCCGGAACAGGCACCGGCAACTGCTGGGCAACTGCTGGGCAACTGCTGTCCCCACCCAACTCAGTCTCCCTCACCTGAGGAACTGAAGCGGGTGCAGGCGGAAGCTGGGCCCAAACTGCCCTGGGAGCAAGTACAGGAGGAGGAGAGAAAAGCTCAGGAGCAGTCTCAAAACACACAAAATCAAAACCTCTCTCTGGGGAATCAGTCTTTGCAGAGTGAACAGCCTCAAAAAAATAGACTTGGACCCAGAATAGTTCCTAGGGGACGCCACAGTCTTTAAAAGGTGATAGCAAGGGGCCACAAGAGTCCTTAAAAGACCTGGGGGAACAAACAAGCCTAAGTTACTGCCTGTAACATTGATCCCTACCAACAGCTTGGGCCAAACACATGGCTGAAAGGCTGACTCAGAGCTGTCCACAGAGCAGGAGTTCCGAGGAGTAACAACCACAGAATCAACTACCTCTGGATTAGCAGTGTTAGACTCACTAGCATTGCAAACAATCTTCAAAGTCTTAGGAGTAGATTTACTGTTTGTATTGTTCATAGGTTCAGGGGGAGCACGAGAACAACAGAAGCTGCGGGGCCCTCCCAGAGCCAAAGGAGATGCATCAAAGGGTGACTGGTGCTCCTGGGCACGGATAGCCTCCTGCCTTACCCTCTCCTTGAGGAAGGCAGAAACTGTGGGTCGCTGATACCACGCGGAGTCCGCTGGGTCCATGACTGGTCGCGTCATACTGTCACGGTCCATGGGACAGACCGAGTGGAGTGAGTGAGGTGGACCCAGGTGCAGACACAGATGAGGAGCCAAAACTGAGCTTAACGAAAAGTGAACCTTTATTTTGGGCCTGACACTCACAGACAAGAAGCAAGGCAAAATGAGGGAAAATCTAAACTTAAACTGGGAAACTATAACTAAGACTTTCACTATGACTTGCCAATGAAAACTATGACGGGATGTGGGATAGGTAGCATAGACGACGCAACAATGAACAAAGGGAGACGGAGGACTTAACTACGCACATGAGATGATCAGGAGAAATGGAGACACATGAGGACACAGCTGACTCGAATGAAACATAATGACAACACAGGAGAGAGTTAACACTGGACCCACAAGGCATGGACCTTCAAAGTAAAACAGGAAACATGACAGGCACACCTAGACACTAAGAGCGTGTTCTGGGGAGCTTGCAGGAGTGCTCACAGACATATTCAATCTGTCTTGGCCCACGCCGTGGTACCGGCCTGCTTCAAATCCACCTCCATCGTCCCGATACCCAAAAACTCCAACCCATCTAGCCTCAGTGACTACCGCCCAGTAGCACTCACCCCCATCATCACTAAGTGCTTAGAGCAGCTGGTCTTAGCACACTTCAAATCCTGTCTCCCCCCCACCCTGGACCCCCACCAATTCGCATACCGCCAGAACAGGAGCACAGAGGATGCAGTCTCCATCGCACTGCACTCTGTCCTCTCACACCTGGACAACAACAACACCTAAGCCAGAATGCTGTTTATAGACTTCAGTTCAGCATTCAATACAATCCACCCCTCACAACTCATCAGGAAACTGACAGACCTGGGCATCAGTTCCCTCATCTGCAAATGGTTACTGGACTTCCTGAGCAACCGCCCCCAACATGTCCGGCTGGATAACCGCTGCTCATCTACAATCACAATGAACACCGGTGTACCACAAGGCTGTGTGATGAGCCCTTTCCTCTACTCCCTCTTCACCCACGACTGCAGACCTGCTGATGGTTCCAACACCATCATTAAGTTTGCAGATGACACCACGGTGATTGGCCTCATCAGCGACAACGATGAGACCGCCTACAGGGAGCAGGTGGATCGTCTGGCTGAGTGGTGCGACACAAACAATCTGCTGCTTAACACCGAGAAGACTAAGGAGCTCATCGTGGACTACAGGAGGAATGCTGACCCACATCCACCCATCCACATTAAGGGGACGGCTGTGGAGCGTGTGAACAGCTTCAAGTTCCTGGGAGTCCACATCTCCGAGGATCTCATCTGGACGACCAACTGCTCCAAGCTGGTCAAGAAGGCTCACCAGCGCCTCTTCTTCTTGAGGACTCTGAGGAAGAACCACCTGTCCTCAGACACCCTGGTGAACTTCTATCGCTGCACCATCGAGAGCATCCTGACCAATTGTATAACAGTCTGGTACGGGAACTGCTCTGCCTCGGACCGGAAGGCGTTGCAGAGGGTCGTGAAAACTGCCCAGCGCATCGCCGGAGCACCACTTCCTGCCATAAAGGACATCTACAGGAAGCGGTGTCTGAAAAGGGCTGGGAAGATCATCAAAGACCCCAGTCACCCATCACATGCACTCTTCACCCTCCTGCCCTCTGGGAGGCGCTACAGGAGCCTCCGGACTAAGACCACCAGGTACCGGAACAGCTTCTTCCCCACAGCTGTCAGACTCCTGAACTCTGCCTCCTGACATCTGACCACATTAAACTCATGGACTAAACATACACACACCCACAACCACCTACACACACACACACACACACACACACACACACACACACACACACACACACACACACACACACACACACACACACACACACACAATGGACAACTGTACTCTCAAACACACAATAATAACATGGACTGAACCACCACTCACAACCACTAGCACTTTATACAGCCTCTGTAGAAATTATCCACATATCTCACTGATCTTAACTGCACCCCTGTATAGTTCTGTGTAAATAATCATTCTGTACATACAATAATTTTTAATCCTACAACTGTTTATAACTTGCATAGTTCACATTTCTGTATAACTGTATATCTCATATTTCTGTATAGTTTTTTATTTCATATTCTGTATAGTTTTTCATATTTATATCCTGTTCATAGCCTGTACATGGCTTGTACTCACTACAGCCTGTACATACTTATAGTTATAGCATATTCATAACATACTTCATACCGTGTACATTATAACATACCCATTTCTGTAATATACTTACATATCTATATTATTGCTAATATATATTGTAATATATCTATATCATGGCTAAAGCACTTCTGGATGGATGCAAACTGCATTTCGTTGCCCTGCACCTGTGACATGTGCAATGACAATAAAGTTGAATTCTATTCTATTCTATTCTAAACTAAACCTAACAAACAAAACTCTTAATTAGAATAACAACTTAGGATTATAATGTTCAAAACAGGACAACTAAAGACTCAGAAAATAAACCATAATACAGAAAAAACACCAAAATACAAGAAGGTGAAAATGCTGGATCAAAATGACCCAGAACCATGACACTCTTACCTTTTCAAGATGACCGTGAAGCAAACCACGTGTGTGCTTTTCTGCCGCCTGTGGTATAAAATCTCACGTGATCTTGCGAGTCTATCGGCCTTTAAGGCAATTAACCAGTCTTGTTAGATTGTATCATGCCATATCAACAAAAATAAATTTAAGAGGTGCTAAGTTGGTGAATTTCATGCAGGTCGTATATGATTTTATTATGTTCACCTTAGAAACATAAATTTATTTTGTTCAAATTACATGTTTTGAGTCTTAAAAATGCAATAACCACCCAGTTTCACTTTTTAAAGTGCATGACCCTTGCTGCACTGCCTAGAAAGCTACACTGACAAGTTCTAAAAGTAGTATTTAAACTTGTTTAATTTCATGTACAGGAGCTACTGTACATGCATAAACATTTATATTCTGGCCACATGGTGCCGATGACTGTTTACCACAAGCCTCGGTGCTCCAAATACTCCACATATGCATTTTATTTGTGTTTTGTTATAAATAGATATAGTTTTTTAAATAAAGAAAGCAAAAATTAAAATGTTTTCATACTCTTTTCAGTGCTAGAAAGTAGTTTGTTCAAAGTGCTGAAAGTATATGCTTTCAAAGGTACAAGGCTTATGTCTGCCTTGTATTTACTAAACAATGAATTGTGAAAGTGCTTCGAAAATAAAATAAAACTCTCATGTGTCCCTGTGCTCAAATTATACAGCACATACAGGCCAACAAGAACCTAAATGAGACAGTTTGGGGTTAAAAAGAAAAAGATTAAGTAAAATATTTTGGGTAAGTTTAATGTAGCAGTTTATAGTGTTGTAGCTAGCTAGTCTGGGTTTGCAAACTGGGCAGTCCTTATCATTTGGTCCCAATGGACAATAGGTTCATGGATATACAACAATAAACTTATAACCTGCCATTTTAATATATTGAATGTTACTGATACCCTAAGATGTAATATTTCCTATTATATTCTCAATAGCCATCCCAAAAATTGAGTGTAAAATATAGTGGAAAAGAAAAAGGAAAATGTAGTTGAAGTAAGTGTCGGAAGTTCAAAGAAAGATGGTATTATTATTTCTACTTGGATGTCCTGGTGTGAATTTGCCAGAGACATTTGTCTGAAGTAATAGCTTTGTCAGTTATGTCATTGACTCACCGTGGGAGACAGTCAAGGAGGGATTACATTTTTGGGCACTCTATCATTACAATTCGAGAACTGCTGACTTTGATATTAGCTCCCAATAGGGAGCAATGCTTCCAAACCCTCCCACAGAGCTTACTGTGAATATTTCACAAAACAAGGATGAGATATAAACAATTATTTGGTGTTTGAGTGAAAAAAAAACCATGTTGGAATGTCAAGGTTTCAAACAAGAGAAACTTGTTTTGTTCCCCTCTCTCTCCTAGATGCTTTAAATGATTCATCCCCTGTTGAGCCACGGTACTCCAGACAGTGTCTCATTGTGATAGTCGCTCTGTGCATCTTTAGTTATCTAAGGCAAATGGCTCCATTCTGACTACAAAAAGATTTTTTTTTTTTTATTTTTTTTTACTGAATTTGTCAAAGCTGCGATTCATAAAAGCAGATGGAGGTCAAATATTATTTGAAGCCATTTTCAAACATTACAATAGCCGTACATGTATCCTTTGCCACAATAGGTGGAGCACAGAAATGTGTTTGCATGGCTTGATATTGCTTTTTCTGCCCTATTTTTAGGTTGTATTTTGATATTTTACAACCTGTTTTGTTATGTTTATACATATTCCCAGTGGGCTCTATTAAAATACCAACATCAAAATCCATATATCTATCTCCTACTGACCACACTTAGCTGTGCTCTCCGCTCACACTGTTTGATCTTTGTTGCTAAATCCCAAACTTTGAAGGTCTTAAATACCAGATTGTTAAAAGCTGCCCAAAACCTCATCTCAAAGTCCTCATGTTTGACCCCTATTTTCCATTAGAAAAATCTTAAAACTTTTTCTATTCCAATCTAAAATTCATTAAAAACGTTTAGTTTTATTGAACCTCATTAAGTCTTAGATGCATTGCAGAAATAAAAAAAAAGAGAGAGATAAGCGCATGTCCTAATGTTTTGTGTTGATTGAGAAAAATTCAGTACTAAGGGGTTGAAATGATCTTTTACCAGTGTCCCTGCAGTCGTTAACATAAACAGGGTTAATACAGCACCTTTTCTTATTTATTTTACTGCACAAATTCTTTTACAAATTATCTTATTCTTCGTGATCTGCAAATAATAAAAATGAACTGAACTGAATTGCATTGAATTACAGTTACTGGAAACTCCGTACTCTTTTGCTTTTTCTTTTATTTATTTATTTTTTGTGTTTCTAAATACCGTAAATCAAGGTAATTGTGTGAATTATGTGTTTCCTTGTCATTTTTAAACTCCTGGAACGATGCAGCATTTTGAGAACAATGCTTATTTGCTGAATCCACCCAATAAAAGAGGGAATGGTTGTTTTTTACATTTAAGCTGCATAAGTCATTAAAAGGAAACCTAGCAGCTTTAGAGGTGCCAGGAATTTTCTACAGATTAAGCCAAAAGTGTTTGGGTGTAAGCTCTGGGATTCCTCTCCAAGATCTTGACTTTACCTTTCAGATATTAAGCTATGAAACACTACAATAATCCTAATTCAAATCTTTTGAATCTCACTTTTGTTTGTTTTTCATCCCCATTTTCCTTCTTTATACACTTAACTTTCCCTCAGGAATTTGTCTGTTTCTGTCATTGGATTTAGTGTTGATTTTTTTGTGTGCTTCTGTTCATTAGTGGTGGTTTTCTATTAATGGTTATAATCCGGTTCCTCTTTTATTCATTCTAGAGAAGCTGCTACTGCAGTGCATTTTATTTTAATGCATCACTAACAGCTACCTGCTGTTAGGTAGCTATTTATAACAGTAAACACAGAAGCTTTGTTGAAAAAGGTTAAGTTCAGGTTGCTTTGTGTGATATTAGCTAAAACTGAAAAATGTGTGTTTGTCTGAAACTATTACTTTATAAAGCAATGACAGTTTGTTTTTTGTTTTTTTACTGTTAAAAAGATCATTAATAATGCTTACAGACAGGTCAGTGTAAATTTGTGAAATGTAAACATTATGTGGATAGTTATTTGTAATTTGAAACTGAAACATTGTTACATAGCTGTTACAAAGTGGAATAAATTGAATTGTTTCACTTGTTATTTGCTTTCAATAGCTGTATAGGTGTATAGATTTGGACAATAAAATTGCTCGGTCAGGTGTGGTTTGAATTCAATTGCGACAAGCTAAGTGATCGTTTCACACGATCAGTGCTAAAGGACACATTATGCATGTTTATGGCCAGTGACTTTCACTAAGCAGCAGTATTGCACACACTGGAAATTTAGAATTTATATTCTAATTTTCTAATTATTAATTTTTATATAACATATAGAACTATATACATGCTTTAGTACTGTAGAGGGAACACAAAGCAACTGTAGAGGAAAACGTGGCTTGGGATGGTGAAATACCCATGTACTCAGAGGTGGGAGGTTTGAAAGTAGCCAATCTCAGAGTGTTATTCATCTCTCCTTATTGCATTTCTGGCAGATGCAGCCCAGCATTCTCGCATTTTTATCGATGACAGTTTATCTCGAGTGTTTCGCTGATTGTTTTCCGTTTTCTTCTTCTTAAAGCCCTAAAATGCTGACCAATAGCATATTTAGGGTTTAAAACATAAAAATAGGCATTTATAGACTATTTCTGACCACATAAAAGATTCATGGTTTTTCGAAATTTGCAGGGGCTCTGGGATTGTAACCTCCACAGATTTCGGGGTTGACTCATTACACTAATTACATAAATAGCAACTAACAAAATTAAGTGTAACAAAATTTAAGTGTAAAAGAACTTAAATGAACTGTATATTTACTTTACAATATCTTAATGGACGTTAAAGTGCTATCATTTAAATGCAGTAGTCCATTTTCATGCATTTTGTTATTTAAAAAAAATATGCAGTTAACTAGTTAAATTGTTAAAGTTAAATCGGATTGCTTTGTGACTCTCAGTGCATTGTTAGATGTAACAGAAAACTGTGGGGTTTTTAAGCTTTCATTTGGACGTGAGTGATATGTTCAGAAATTTTACTTGTTAGGTGTAGGAGTGTCAGTGTCATAATTTCCTTAAGAGGAAAAGTAATGTCTAAAGAATTCCTTTCCTTCCACAAAGAATATGACCTATACTATTTTCGATGTTGTTTCCCAGTTTCATCCAGAGAAGAATGTGAGTACATAGCTGTTGTGGCAGGCAATATTGAACTGACTCTAATGTGTCTGTTTGAAAATAAATCAAAGATGATAAAAAAAAAACGCTTTTTAATCAATTTTCAACAAGAGAAGAGGAAATATAACTGATGAGGCAAGATAGGAAATATTTTTTGTTGTTGTTTTTAGAAGTTGTGCTAATTTTGATCTTTGATTATAATTATATTTACAAGTAGATTAGCTTACCTCACCTGTTTGGACTGGTGCTATTGTGTTCAGCTGTTGAAGATATTATTGTTAGCACTAATGTGGCAAAGTGATTTTTGGGCTGGTCTAGCTTCCAAATTTCCACTGCACCAAAAACATGCAAGGAAATATCAATGTGCATCATACGCTTCAAATTCTACTGGTAACTACTCCTACTACTACTGGTAATAAGAGCTATGTCTTCAGCTTTACTAAAGCAGCATACAGTGCTTGTTTTTGTGGAAAAAAAAAAAACCCACAGTATCCAAACCAGAAGAAGGCACATCAGGACATCTCCCATTTTTTTCTCCATTCATGAGGTTGTCCACCATTAATTCATTCCCAAGGGTCAGACTGCCAATGCAGAGTTCCTCAAGACACCTCGGGACATAACAGAACATTTGGTCCAACCAGCCACTTCCATTATGCCATCATGCCATGTTGTGCTCGCTCACAGCATACTGAAGAGGCAGTATTCGCTCACCGTCCATGTTACTTGAGAGATTTGGCTTCACAAAATGAAATTCAAGTTGTAGTGTTGTTACAATGGAGATGATTAAGTGGTTTCTGCAAACATGCAAATCCAAGTCCTGTGAATAGGACACCCAAAGAGTAATCAAAACATAGCGGGCACAATGGAAGTGGTAAAGCAACTTCAAATGAATGGAATGCCAAAACTAGGTAAAATTTAAATCAGGCACAGTTTTTGCTTTTTTACGGGGAAAAAAACTTACTAAACATTTTATTTGCTCCTTGGATATCATTTGTTAAATATAAATGAACAACAACAGAAAAGCAACAAAAAATGCTCAAGGTATGGTGATTAGATTAGATATATCATTTCCTGCACAGAAAAAGGTGTTTTTAGGCACCCAGTTCAAGAAAACATGATCGCAGAACTATTGTGACTTAAGTGTAAAGGCATTTAGACTTTGAGTGCATTGCGAAAAAGCATGAAATTCCAGATTTTTCCAATGCAAACTTGTTGTGTGGCGTATATACACACTGAAAATATTGTAGAGAAATTGTTTCAGGGAGCTGATTGACCCGGGAGGTATAATGTCGCACAAAACCTCATTACTGCATGTTCCAGTGACAGAGTCATGATATATAGGTTCATCAAAAAGAGTCCAAAGTGATCGAAATGTGAGAAAGAAGGTTTTTTTTTTCAGTTTCTTGTGGTTGCTGGTAGGTACTATAGCAAAAGCAGTGGGTGCAGGTAGTAAAGCTACAGCACTGGCTGTAGTGACTCCAGACATACTCTCAAAAACAATAGACGGGTTTGTTTATCGTATGGACATATGCCGTGCATGCAGAGAAGGATGCATTGAGCACTTCTAAACATTGTAAGTTTATATACTTTATAACTTTATATTCAAACTTGTATTTTAAAATTTAGGGCCAGCCTTTATGTCCATTACTAAAAAAAACCTATAGCCTTTTGATATTGGATTCTTTTTGATATACCCTGCATGAACTAATATACTGATCTTTTCCTGCCACATGCATTTACTTGGGTACCCTGAGTATGCAGAACATTCTACATAGTGCAGGCCACAGAGATCTAGAGATCTAGACCTCAACTCCCATAGAAATGACCATTCCACAGATATATTTCCAGAATGTTGTTGCATCACATATATTGCCATATATCTGATACAGTAGCAGTTTATATGTCCATGTAACACAGTATGCATCAATCTTACAGACTATAATATTTGTTCATATACTACTACAAGCTAGTTCTTTATCATGCATTAGAGCAGAGATCACTGTATATCCCATGTAAAATTACATGAACTACATTGTAGTTTACAGTCAGTGCTAAATGTAATGTAGACCCTGGACAGGAACTGTGTCAATTGAGGACAAAGGAGGTCGAGCTGGCAGTAGCTGCTGTGACTATTCATCAGACAAAAATAGCTCCTGGGATGTAGAGTGGTAGTAGCCGATGCTTAGATCAGCCATGTGTAGAGCTATAAATGGACTCTTTTACAGTGTTTCTTCACACAAGTAGAATTTTATTTTATAGAGTATATATGCAAATCCTCTGCTGCAGTATGTGTGTGTGTGTGTGTGTGTGCGGCTGCAGTGATACATGGTCAAGAACCAACACTAATAGAAAGCATCACTGTACACTAATAGACAAATCTTAACAAATGTTCAAGAAGCAACATGTTTCTTCGGCCACATATACACATTCAAACACATATTATAAAGATTATTATTATTATGATTATTATTAGCTTCTTAATTAGTGTATTGAGCCACAGGTGAATCATATCTTTGCGCGTCAACCACAAGTTAAAAGTTTTCTTCAAGTACAAGCTACTATTTTATTCATGAGAATTTTCTCAAGAGCTATCTATAATGAATGCTGAAGCCATGGCCTTTTTGCTATGAGGTTTTGACATGAAAGAAGGCTACCTCAAAACCAGTGTAAGATTGATATAAAAAGACATCTGGAGTGCCTTCAAAGAAAACCCTGCATCCTATTTATTACATCTGTGCACACAGATTTACTTCCAACCTTGACTTCAAAGTTTACAGATTAACATTTGAGGGCACCTGGCAGGTTCAGGCTTGTTGAATTGTTACCATGACTAATTTAAAATTCACAATATATACAGTTTGCAATTTTTTCAATTTTATTTTCTATATATTTCTCCCACTGTAAGGTACGATTACATGAAGAATGGTGCAAATGGTTAGAATATACACTCATAATTACAAAAACAAATAAACTGGTAATAATAATAATCATACTAATATACAAATAAAAATTAAAATAAATATATAACTTAGAGAAATCTAATTGTGCGATGGTTAATTCAAATCCCTTCCACAATCAGCTCCCCGCTCATTAAAACATTTTGCAAATAGTTGTTTATTTACCACCTCCTCAAGCTGGAGCAAGATATAATGAAGGTGAAATGTAACAGCTTGTGAAGATCACTTCACATGCAGGGACTTGTTATGTCAAAGACATGACACAAAAAAACCTCTTAGAGCTCTCTCTTTACAGCATGTTTTAATGTTTGATACAGAAAATCAATCAGAAGCAGGGTTTCAATATGGTCGCCTTTCATTCAGTCCTGCCCTGAGAATTGGGCAAGGGCAGGTTTTTCAGGAGAGTCATAGTTCTCTCTGTCTTCTCCACTAATGAGACAAATGAGCAGGCTCTGCTGCTGCTTGACCATGCATGCTTAAGTAGGTGGAACAAGAAGCTGAACCTTTGAAAATGACAACATGTCTCCATTCCATATATTATTTTGGTCAATTCTTGCTAGTCAGTGTTTCTCTGTAGTGTCAAAGGCATTCGTGTCAGCAGAGTGCAATGAGATCAAGGACTCAAACTGTGCTTACAAAATTGTGTCTATAGCCCCACTTCAGTTAACCCCACTGTCATGTGCCCTTATTTAAAACAGTTTGAATAATACAGAGTATGCCTTGTAAGTGGTTAAGGTGTAGCACTGTAAATAGGATTTTCTCTATCTTTTTTATATTTGTCTTTAATCTGACTTACTGCTAGTAAATCTACGTATATTTGTATTATTTAATGCTCATGTGATTTACATTCAGTGCCATCTTTTTATGATTGTGCATTTTGCCCTTTATGTAGTGAGGGGGAGAGCTATGTGTGGAGGTCAGGATTGTGAATAGCATATCTAATTTATATGTGGGAGGAACAATTTGCCGCATGTATTGATTAGTATATGGACTACATTTCTCTTGTGCTTTTCTAGTCTTATGAAGCAGTCAAGGTGCTTTACACTATTCTATCACCAACTCACTCGCAAATGTGCTTTTCATACTTTACACCCAGCATACCTATCACACAGAGACACTGTTGAGCAAACCCACGAGCCTTTAACTGACTCTTTGTCTTGAGCTTGTCACTCTTAAATATACAGTTTATTTAAATTTTACTTTTATAAAGCAGATTCACAACAACAGCCTCAAATGTCTTTGTATTGTAAGGTAAATACAATACAGCATTAGACAGAAAATCCCAATAATCAAATGATCCTCTATGAGAAATCACTTGGCAATGGTGGGGAGAACAATCTCTTTCTTAACAGGAAGAGTTCGCTGGTAGAGGTAGCTACCACATGAGAGACCAAATGAGAGGGTGGGAAGAGAAGAGAAAACAGGAGAGCATAGAGAGACAATGACAAAAACACAAACTACTAGATCCCGAAAAGTTGATTCTGCTTCCACTGAAAACACTATGTCCAGATGAACAGAATCAACTGTTGGGATTTCCTTTCCTGGATGATAGAGCATGCATCAAGACACAAACTACTAGAGAGAGAATATTAAATATAATGACATGCAGTAGTCACATATAGATGCATGGGGGTGAAAAGAGACAAAAAATGCTCAGTGCATCTTAGAAAGTCCTCCAACAAAGCTCAGGGTCACCCATTCCAGTCATAACTGCAAGTTTTATAAAAAATGAAATTTTCAAACCTAATCTTAAATATTGAGTGGGTGCCTGTCTTCCAAATCCAAACTGGGAGCTGGTTACACAGGAGGGGTCCTGATAACCTGAGGCTGGCTCTAGTTTTACTTTTGGAAACTCTAGGAACTACAAGTGAGCCTGCAGTTTTAGAGCAAAGTATTCTGTTGGGATAATGTGATACTAAGTTCTTTAAGATATGATGAGATCTTATTTTTCAAGACTTTGTAAGGATACAGATTTTAAATTCAATTCTGCCAACATGGGGGAAATATGATCTCTCTTCTCTGGTAACTGCAGTGTTGTAGGTTAACTTAAAACCTTTCATGTGGGTTTTTGAACAGCCTGATGATAAGAAATTAAAGACGTCCAGCCTAAAAAGTACTTTTTGAACTCATCAGAGAGAGAAACAGTCTCAGTACCCCACCTACTGTCCTACTGTTGCTGGGATAGGCTCCGTCCTGCACCCTCCACAACCATGATAAAGATAAGCGAAAGAGGATGGATGGCTACAAATTTTTTCCAATGAAATGAATGTCTTTACTACTTAGAACTAATATATATATCTACAAGGGGGAAAAAAATACACACACACACACACACACACATATATATATGTGTACACACGCTAAACTTTACACTTAATACTTCACAGTCATAAATGAACATGTTGATTAATTTGTTTTGTTGAACTTTTGTTCATAGACAGAGAAACTTTCAGAATACATTTTCTCTGAATGTGTGTTGCTTTGATAGATTATTGTACTTAAGGAACAAATGTTTCTCACTCGCAAAATGTGAGATCTAAATATGTTGGGTGTTAGAGCGATAACACCCAACATACTTATATCTCACATTTTGCTTCTGCTCAAATGTGAGATATAAATATGTTAAACCAAAACAAAGGACATGACACTACCACTGACCAAATGGCAACCTCATGCTTATCACAACTGGAGAAACATGTTTTCATTCCTTTAGAATGTCAGTGGGCTGCAAGAAAGAGCCCAAAGGTAATTTTACACACCACTGATACAAGACATGTTTTAGCTGTTTCATACAGAATTAGACAAGCTGTGGTGTTAGCAAGGAAAATTGGATTATGAAGGATATATTTTAATCTCATGTGTCAACAGGTTGCAATGCCTTGTAGAAAGACAGGGATAAGAGGACAATTGCATGCAGACCCAAGAAAATCAATCAGGAATGCTACACTGCAGTGACGGTTTGGACATAATATATTTTCTAAGGATTATATAGTGACTCTAAGATAGAGACATTTGGCTTGTAAAAAGCAAAATCCCTTTTTGCTAAAAATCTTTTGTTCAAAATCTTTTGTTCTTCCTTATTTTTTAACAAGTAGCATGATTAAACCTAAGTAGTATAGACCAATTATGTAGTTAAGATCATGAATAATGAGGATGAGCAATCTAGAGATCTATCTACTGTCTATTCCTGCTTTATTCTGTATTGCGTCACATCAGCCTAGGACACTCTGGTCTGGACTGTGGTGCACACATAGAAGGCCTTCTGTTCAGGCATCTCCACTTTGCATAGAAATTTTTCAGGATAGAAAATCTGAACACTTAGAATAACTGCTTTAAAATGAAGAAAATGCTATTTTCTTCCGTTTTTCATGCTGGATTGAGGAAATATGTTAAGTTGTACAACAACAAAGAAAAAAAAATATGTTTAAGTTAAACCAGCCAATACTCTGACATTTTTTATGTATTTCTCCCAAACTACAGATCCTGATTAATTTTAATGGTAAGAAAGACCAGTGAAAATTTCAGACTTTTAGTTTTACTTTTGGAGGTATCTATGTTCAAACATTGCCACAGGTTTCAGTGTGCAAAATAGAAAAACCCAAGAAAAAAACTGACCTAAAATTGATAAACCATTTTTGAAAAAAATATATTCATATATGAATTCACAGCACTCATTACATACATGCAAACTTTACACTGGTAAAGGTTCTCTAGTCTTCACTTCTTAGTGTCCAGAATTTGTCAGGGGGTTGGTAAATGGTCTCCAGGTCTGTGTGACTGAGGTCTTAACTTGTCTGTTTTCTTTCAAAAGCAGAGGCTCTGCCATCCAGGGAGGTGTTTACAGCTACTGCCTGCCTTTCCAAACCTTAAGTCATGATTATACCTTTGGCCTTGATACTTTTTATTCATTATTCTATCCTTGTATGTATTATAAAAAAGTCCACTAATTCTGAATGCAAAACAGTAAATGGGCTGCATAACATCAATATAATGTTACCAATGTCTGTCCTTCACCTTATTGCCCACACGCCCTGCTATACATTTGGCACTCTATTTGCAGATGAAGCTCACAGCTATTATCATCAAAATTATAGAGCATCTCAATTTGAAATCATATAAGAAAAAAACATCCACAATGCACTTGCAATTTGGACGTTTTTAATTTGCATAACAGCCCATTATGTTCAATCACGCCCACACAGTGTGTAGACTGAATACAGTGTTAAAGCAAACAGAAACCATCCTCACATGTAGCAGAAAAAAACAACAATAAAAAAAGTAAATTTCTTACACAGCAAAATTCTTAAGTGTTACTGACGCCATAGATGGAATATACCACTTTAATCCATAATATTGTCTCCGGATCATATTATTTATCAGGAGCTGAACCAACCCCATTAACACCCAGCTTCTGTAGTACTGAATGACTCATAATTATAGGTTTGTGTAAATTCCACAATTTATTGCTTGGCTACCTGTCAAACATAACCCAGTCATTCAGCTGGGTAGTTTTTAAATCTATGTGTTACACTAACAGTCTTCTAATGGGACAGTCATTGGCAACAACAAAAGCCCTAAATGTAGTTACAGCTGCACTGAGAAACATTGCAATCACGGTTCTCTTGTGACTAGAATGCCTATGAGAAAATGGAGAAAATTAAAAGCTGCTGTTAATTCTGCACTTCTCTAAAGTAATGATAAAACCTAAAGAAAATGTAAGAAAACAATAAACAAGCAAAATGTGGAAAAAGCACTTTTTAATATTACAGAGAGCATTCTATTATTGCTATATATAAAGCAATGAAACAAAACCCTTAATTATCAATTATTAATAATAAACATACATTATCAGAGACATACACGCACATTTATGATGTTATATGACTTACATGTAACACTGTTTTCTTCAGAATATATATATATATATCTATATCTATATCTATATATGTATATATATCTATATCTATATGTATATATATATATCTATATATATATAGATATATATATATATATATATATATATATACTTGATTGCACAGTAATCACTGAGAAAATCCTGGAATAAATATATGAAATACACACACAAACCTACACATGCACACACACATGCACATGCAGAGATCCACACACACACATAAATGTGCACCTACTTTCAACTTTTATGGTGTCCAGTTTGTTGCATGTGTTTGGGTGTCTGTCCTCTAGAGTAGACCATCTGCTCCTTCCTATTTAGTACTTCTATCCCCAGTTGTGCTCCATCCTTCTGGTGGTCTTCCACCCTCATGGCAAACCAGACCCCAATTAGAGAGTTATGCATTGGACTTTTCACTTCTTTCTGGCACATATAATGTCATATTCATTTTTTTTCCATTTCAGTACCCAGCGAGTATGTTAAAGATATGATAATGGTATTTAGCTAATAAGTGAAGAACTTATAATAAAGGTACCAAAGATAATGCTAACTGCTGATTAACAATAATTTTAAAAAAATCCTTCCTCACACTTTGCTGTGCAGCTTGAGTGCATAATGAGAAACATTATCTAGACCAAGCAGTTTAACTTAACTGCCAGCTTTGTTCCAGTTAAAGCTGCGTGCAAAGGAAAGGACTCGGATGTATGACACGATGTAGTCAAATAAGTAAACTGTGGCCTAGTTTGCTTTTTCTTTTTCAACCCAAGATTGCCATAGATCCCACTCAGCCAGAGGATGGTGATGCCTTGAGCTGTTGATAGTGGAACAAGATTGAAGACTGATGCTAAAAATCAGGATGGATATATTGTGTTGCAGGACTACTGATGAGCTTAGTGGAAGCATTCATGGACACTGGTCCTGATGAAAACTGGAGGTGAATAGGGTGGAGGAGGGTTGCATTAATCTGACACTGAAATGACAGCTGACAGCAGCAGAGAAAAGAACAGTTTTAAATATATAGCTGTGAGCAGGGGCAAGCAGTTTAGCAGGGCACAGTCACCATGGCAACTTGAACTGATCACGGTAAAAGCATGGCTGTAAGGATGGACAGGAAAAAAAAAATCTTTTTTTTTCATCTGTCCCACTAGTAAAATGCAAAAAAGAGAAGCTCGATTAGACTATACTAAGTTTGTTTTTTATAGATCACAGCTCTTGTTTGGCAACACCTATTTGGCAGTTTTCCCATCAGTTTTGAATTAACTGTGATAAACACATGCTTTCGAAAACCAAATCACATTATTGATGAAATTATCTATTCCAAATTTGTTCAAAGATTAAAGGACTGTGATGTGTGAATTTAATATAATTCAAGTCAAATTTGGGTATATTTATCAAAGGTTCAGCGTTTAAACATACTTTCTACTTTATCGCATTGGTGGTAGATTGGTGCACTTGAGATGCATTCATGAAAGTTGACTAAAAGAATCAGGTAACTGTCCCCAATCAGCATGCCAAATTCTCAGACTTGACTATATGTGCTAGGTGCTATGAGCTCTAAAAATCTGAAGCTGTTTACTACTGGTGTTCTCCCAGCACCCCAGCATTAAGACAATATCAAAGCCTTATAAACCAGTTTGAATTTCCCTGTCTCAAGCAACCAATAGGTAGTAACCTAAATGTTGTCCATAGTCCTGCCCCCAACTCTTTGCTTCCTGGGTCACTACTAGATCTAGAATTAAAGCATACTGTTGACACAGATGCGAAATTCACTGCTGTGAACAGTGACTTAATCCAACATGGGACTTCTAATGTGTTAATGTGTTAAACATTAGACTTGTACAGTAACTCTGCATTTTCTGAGATAAATGGAGTGCATTTTATTTATATTTTATTACTTATTTATATTTATTTTAGCCAGAGAAAAATAACATCTCCTAACAAATGTCTTTTAAAAAAGCTATGAATGAAATACTGTAAATATTTCCTGCAAATAAACAAATTCAAATTCCATCATTTTTCCACATTACCTGAAAAAATGAAAACTCAGTAATTTACTTTGGATGACAGTGTTCCTATAGGGATTGGGCATCCTGCTCTTAGCCTATTGCTAATGCAATTGTTACCATTGATCATATGCCCACAGGTCATGATGATGATGATAGACAACCATGCAATGTTTAAACTTTAAGGACAGATTTAAAACTAGCAGAGACTTAATAGGCTTGTGTTACTGTGTTTGCATTGCTTTCTATTTTTCAGTACAGTTAAACACAAGTGGCTGTCTCTTAGAAATATGTCTGTGAAGGTTCTCAGTCATCCAGGTCATTGTAGTCTAAAGAGCTTGAAAAGAAAAGTATCTGGACTTCTTGAAGTTTTCCTTGAAGATGTTTCAGTCCCAGAAGGGCTCTCCACCAATTGCTCTTAGAAGTGAAGAAGCTTCTTGGATGAGAGGTGAAACGTCTTCAAGGAAACTTCAAGAAGTCCAGTTTTCTTTCCAAGCTCCTTAGACTTTCTCTTAGCAGTTTACTAAGTTTGCTTCTCTCCTACACTTTATAATCATATAAATATTATATAAGTGTAATATTAGCTTTAATGTGACCCATAAGCTACAGGTAAACACTTGAGCCATTTGCCAAGGTACCCAAACAAATGTATGTCGAATTCACAATTTTGCTCGAACAAAAGCTGTCTATGCGCCCTTAATGATTAAGAGTTGTGATAATCTTCGCTTTTAAAAAATAGTGCCATGATCTGGATTTGAACCATGGTTTCTATGGCTACAATACAGAGCGCTAACCACTATATGATCACAGCTGGCGACCCACAGGAGTTCCCATTCTAGGAGTCAAACCCAGTGAAAACCGGGAATCCTAGCTAACTGACCATAAGGGAATCATAATCAAAACACAACTTACTTACAACAATATTGCCATAAGATTAGTGACATTGGTGCTAATCTGACTTCTGTCCTAGTGCCACCATTGTTGTTTCACATGTCAGCCTAATATTCCTAGAACACCAGATTTACTGATGAAAGCAGTTAAAAAAATGCCCTGACTGTGTTATCAGAATAAAGCTCTTGCAAACAGCTGTGTGTCTGTATCTACGTATCTAACTCGTGTTGTGCACTGAAGTGTAACCAAAGCAAAAGAGAATCTATAGAGAGAGGACCTTTACAAAATATCTTATTTTTTTGAAAACACAAATGCATGTGCCTGCTAGTGCATATCGTTTAAACACTACACAACAGTGTGCATAGAAACTGTAGGCTGCGTGTGGGTGTGTACATTCATCTGAGTTTATGTATGCACATCAGAGCTGCCATGGCTAGACATTACCTTCTCCTGACAATGCAATTAAAGCTCTGGTGCTGCATGTAACCTTCTATTTACTGTCCAGGGAGACCAATAAATTGCCCCCATATTTGTCACAATAAAGGAGCCATCAGACTCAAGGAAGTAGGCATGTGTGTTTGAATCTTGATTCGGAGCAGCTGTCCAATTAAACTGATAAGGTGGATATGCACCCAAGGCAGTAACATGCCACCATTTCTGGGAGAGACCAACACAATGTTCCTTAAATGACACTGAGTCCAAAGTCACACTCTCCAGTAGCAAGGTTTATGTAATGCCTGTAAAAATGTGTTGTCTATTTTAATGTCTCCATAGCATTTAATGAAAATATCCACTAAGCATCAACTAATGTGCATAAAGACAACAAAGCACTTGTCCAGCTATGATCTCATAACTGTACCATGGGCAGTACAGAAAGGAAAACACATGCAACCCAATTTGCAAAGGGTTTAAGTTTTGTTTGTTTTTTTAACTCTTGATGAAAGTCTTGTTGTTTCAATGTCATTCCATCAATTGAGTCCACAAGTGACTGATTGAGGGTTAAAAGTTGCCAACTAGACTTGGTAGAGTTATCCATCAACACGAAAAATAAATGACCATGCGTGTAATGCAGAAAATAGATGATGTTATCTTCTTAGCTAAATCCAGAACCTGATTGCGCAAGCTATTTATATCACACACCAGACTGAGTTACTTGCAATACTGCACTTTTTTAAAAAAGTATAGCAACAGACAAAAAGAACAATACATCAGTCTTTTAAAAAAACTTGTCAGTCTTAACCTTTTCAAACATTTTTCTTTTCCTTGTGTAGGGACTCTGGGACAGAGATTGTTTTTGGAAAAGAAAAATTCAAACGTAGTTTCACTTTTACTACTTTTACTTCACTTTTCAGGGTGAAAATTCATATGGGGTTTGGGTACCAATCCCTACTCATTGCTGTAAAAATAACCTTATATGGACTTCTGTTGTGACAGATGTGACCATAAAGAGATGCACATGGTCAGTGATCATTTAGAATCATAATTAGTTGAAATTAAGGGACAAAAAACCATTTCACACTTTATTAACCATCAGCAGCTCGACTTGTTGAAGCTAGGCAGGTTTTGAATCAAGTGGTAATGGTAAATTCTTGCATGCATGGATACATGTCTGAAATAGAAAATGATTATGTAGGATTATGTATTTTTCTTTTTTTGTTTGTTTGCTTTTTTAGCTGTCAAACTGTTTCCTTCATGACTGCAATTGATCATCAGATTTCTGTTCTTGGTTCACAGGAGTTCCCTGAAATTTAACAGGTTGTGTATTCTGAAATGTTCTTCTCAGGATTATTATAGTGAACTAAAACTGAACTAAAAATTAAAACTAAATTAAGATGAAAAATAGCATTCTAGTTAACTGAAATAAAAAAGAAAAGTAAAAAAAAAATTGTGAACATGGAAAACTAACTAAAATAAAAATAAAAATATCAAAGAAAATATGCGTATTCGTATTTTTAGTATTTGTTAAATTTGGTCAAATGTTTTAGTTTACCTTGCCTGGTGAGGCTTTCATGGACATGCTTATTGAGTGGTGTCAAAAAAGATGTGAGTCAGCTGTTTTGTGTTGTAATATCTGCACTAATATTCTTAAATCTTACCTCTGGCATATACCCAGTATACAATAATGTAACTAAAACTAACACTGAAACTAATAACAACTGAACTGAAATGAACATTTCTAAAAAAATACAAGACAAACTGAAAAGAGCACGCTCACTCTAGAAACTAACTGTAACCAAACTGAATTTAAAAAAGGAAAAATGCAAAAACAACACAAACATACACACAAAAAGCAACCAACCTGCCAACGCACCCAGCAACTAACCAAACAAATAAGCCAATAAAAAAACTAGTTACAAAAATTATTAAAGCTTTATTAACTGATTATTTTGCTTTACCTCTTTTACAAAAACTATTCTGTTAGTTACTAATATCCTCTGTACATTATACCAATGACTCTGGCATCAGATCCTTCTGTTCTCTCAGAAATGTTCCCAAGTTGAAATAACTATATTTCATTCAAGTTTTACAAAGACGTTTTATAATAATTAAACTCATTTACATCTACATGTTGACGATTAGATGGGCTATTTTGCATCTAATTACACAACACTGGCATTAAATTAACATTAAAAAACATTTAAAGTTAAAATATTAAACTCAAACTATATATTCATAATAGATTGCATAATCTACAATTATTCAACTGTGCTCCTTAAATGCGGTAGAATATCTCCAAATGGCTGGAAAAAAAATTGAAATGCTATCTCTTGTGTGCACCAGTAATGGCATGTTGACATGAACATAACACATTGAAATATAAACAAACAGTTAGTTTCAAATTTTTAAAAAAAAGAAGTAATTGACCATGAAAACACATTCCTAAAAAAAACCCTTTTGTACACAAGGGTTAAAGACAACAGCTGTACAAGGATTTGGTCTAATTTTACAGGTAAAGCTCACAGAAAAATGTTAAGCAACCAGATGTTTCATTTAGGATTATATCTGGTTAATTTCAACAATGTCCATTCATTTTCTCCAGCTGTTTTTAAACCCTGGCCAAGATTAAAGATTTTTACATGGTACATATTTCAGAATGAGAATGGTGACAAACTGACTGAATCAAATAACTTCTACTTATATTTTCAGCTTTCTAAGAAATTTAGATCATTCCACACAGGAAAATGTTCTTCACTGACATCTTTCAAAAGGTTTGATTATTTCATTTGTGTACTTAAAAAATGCAGAGGATATTTGACTACAAAAAAGGTCATGAAATGCGTCTCAAGGAAGACTTCATTGAATTATATAGTGGCAGTATAGAATACACTACTACATATTTATAGTGAAATATAGTGTCACATGGATGTCCAGGAGTAATGCTTTGCAATTTGCACCTGGTTACCACTATAAGTAGGTGGTCTCAGGAGGGGGTAGATTGGGGTTTTGACCTTTGTGTGATGTTATTTTGACAAGTATGATGACATTTTGAAATAGATAGTGTGAAAAGGTTGTTCAGCTGCAGTGCTGATGTGTTTATAGCAAGTTTTGGTGCCTGTTAACCAAGAAAACCACAAAAAAAATTAAAAATTAAGAAGACATTTTTTTCCAAATAATTTTACCACTATAAAGATAATGAGATTTTTTTTTTGTCATTTCTTTTTTAAGAGATAGATAGATGCTAAGATAGATGTTAATTTGAGCTAATACATTTTAAATTAAGAATTTTGTTCTGTGCTAGATATGTATAAACTACAAGTTTATACAAAATAAATGCAAAAAACCTGAGAAACATAATATAAAAACATGATTTTCTAAAAACCACAAAAAAAGCTAAGAAAAATCAGAATCTGTAACTGACATCATTCCACTTTATCCTAGTTTCTGACACTGTATTATAAAGGGAATTTCCGCAGTCTCAGCACATGAGTTCTTTCTGCTATTCATATTCTGTCACAACTCAGAGACAGACAGAAGCACAGCACTATTCTCAAACTATTTTTCTACACAACTGGGTAGGAATATACAAAGGTATCATCACTCCTGAGTACATGTAGGTTAAGGTCTAGACTTGCCCGTCAATGTGATTTATGAGAGGTTGAACATTTACACCTTGGCTTTCCCTTACTGTCTGACCAAGTCATTCATCAGGCTCCGGATAATGAATGGACTTGTTCTTTGCGCTGGAGCTAACAAGACGGTTGGGTCCTTAGAGTTCAGTAAAACGAGATTACAACCAGTGGTCAAGCGCAGGAAAAGGGAGCAACTCCTTCTGGAGTTGGAGCAGGAGCAAAAAGCTGCTCTGTTTGTGTGTGTGTGTGTGTGTGTGTGTGTGTGCGTGTCTGTGTGCGTGTTTTGGGGGGGTAATGATGAAGGCAGCATTATTGTGTTTCTTGCAAAATTATAGTCTCCAAAATGGCAATGCAAAATGAGAAGTTACTAGTTTTAGAAGAAAGAATTATGGTCATAGATGAAAGATGAATTAGAATGCAAAGAACAACATACACTGTTGAAAATAACCAGTCCTCCACTTTATTGATTTCTATAGGCTTACAGTATTTCATTATTTATTTCATACGTTTTCACTTGATCTCCTCCTGAGGGAGGTCAGTGGTGGCAAACCGTGAACCTGTTGCAAAAGAAGATAGTCTTGTTTATTCTGCTGGTATTCTGCTGGCTTTCTGAGGAGGCGCAACATAAAGATGTGTGTTCTCCAGTTTGCAGGTCCAGTGTATCAGATTAACCTTAGATTTGTGGTTATTTTACAAAAGCTAAACACCTAGAACAATGAGAGCATTTCTGTAAACTAAGCCTGATATAAATATGCAAGGTAATTGTATTTGTGACTTTTTAACACAGACGTATGTCAAAAAAGGGCTCAAATAATACCAATTAATAATGATAACAGAGACCCAGAGATGTAGAAATACAAAAATAAAAATGAAATAATAAAAATGGATCAAATAAAAGATGATATTGCACAATATACATATGAGGGAGACTTGTCAAAAGGACATAAAAGGCAAACCATCAACAGATTAGCTGTATATATGTGATTCTTTTTATTTCCATTCTTTCTGGAATGTAAATAAATGAATAATAAAAATTTTCAGCATTGATTTCAGTTGAAAACACAAATGTAAAAATGTCATCTGAAATGACCACAATGAAACAGTAAACTAATTTAGATATTTTAATAGGTGGCTGAGTTATACTATACACAGTTTATCCATATATCCATTTTCTTAAATGCTTGTCCACTGGTATATCTAACTACCCAAGATACAGGGGGTATACCTGGATACACCCAGTCCATTACAGGGCTAATAAAGAAACAACCATCCACACTCACATCTGCATCCATTGTTAATTTAGAATCACTAATTAACCAAACATGCTTGGACTGTGGAAATAAAGCAGAACACCAGAAGAACACCTCAAACATATAACCATTTAACTGTGAGGCAACATGCTAATTGTTGCATAACCATGATGTCCAAATAATATAGCATAATATAATATGTGTTTACATATTCATGCTAATATTTGTCAGTCTTATAATTGCACTCCTGCTTTGGAAACACTTTACAATATAACCTGTATCCTTGTATCTTCTTTCTCACTTTTTCTTGTTTTATTGGGGCATGATTAAACAGACAGGTATCCATTACCTTAACTCAGAGCAATTCACACTTGCCCCGGGCTATATGTCACAGCTGATTATATATACAAAGCCCTATGAATCTGCCTTCTTGAAACCCCCCATGCCCTTTATCTGCCAATCCCATGACTTTCATTGGCTGACTTGAAGGATGATATCCCTAATGTTCATGACAAATTAATCCACAGGGGAAAGCCAATGACAGTGATCTGCCAGTGGGTCATCCCTTTGGCTAAATCTGTCATTTCACATTTGCAAGGATGCATGTGCAGGACTGCATAACTAAGCAGCATATTTGTGTAACCTGAATGGAGCGGCTGGTGTCAGTACATACATACAGACACCCAATAAGGATTCAAATCCCTGAGAAGAAACTTAATTGGGTCTGATCCAGAATGCTACAGCAAGACAGGGATTGAAAAGAAAGAGCATATTTCTCTTTATTGGCTTCTCTTCATTGGCTCCCTGTTTAATCCAGAGTTGAATTTAAAATCTTGCTCCTTACATACAAGGTCTTGAATAAACAGGCCCCATCTTATCTTAATGACTTTATAGTACCAAATCACCCCATTAGAACACTCTCGCACTGCATGCAGGCTTACTTAGTATTTAAAAGTAGAATGGGAGGCAGACCCTTCAGCTTTTAGGCCCCCCTGTCTGTGGAACCAACTTCCAGTTTGGATTTGGGAGACAGACACCCGCTCTACTTTTAAGATTAGGCTTAAAACTTTCCTCATAAGCATATAGTCAGGGTTGGATCAGGTGACTGGGGGATTCCCATGATGCATTGAGTGTGTCTTCTTCAGTCACCTTTTTCACTCACTATGTGTTTATACGCCTCTCTGCATTTAATTATTCATTATTATTAATCTCTGGCTCTCCTACGCAGCATGTTTTTGCCCTGCCTTCCTCCACTTAGAGCCCGTTCTCACTCCCGAGGCGTAACATCCCGACGTTTTGTCACGTCCTGCGGCGTTCCTGAGGAACGCGAAAGGTGACCTTCCACGTTGTTATGGTACGCGGCGGTTTCCAGCCCTGTACTGCAGCCCTAAACTTAACCTTATCACTAAGCCTAACCATAACCTTATGCCTAACCTTAACCATAACCTTATGCCTAACCATAACCTTATTCCTAACCTTAACCATAACCGTATCCCTACGCCTAAACCTAACCTTATCCCTAAACCTAACCATAACCTTATGCCTAAACCTAACCATAACCTTATGCCTAAACCTAACCATAACCGTATACCTAAGCCTAAACCTAACATCGCTAAACCTAACCATAACCTTATTCCTAACCTTAACCAGCACTTTAATGAGGTGAAATAGTGTTTTCTAAAGCGATTTTAAGGGAAAAAGCGAAGATGTGTAGATTGAGTCCAAACGGTTCTCATGTGTCCGCAGTTTTCCGATGTCGTGACGTAGGAACGCCTTGGGTGCCCAAAAACGTAATATGTTGACGATTTGTCACCTAGCGTAAAATGTTACGATTTGGGAGTGAGAACGGGTTGCCACTTACCCCCAAACAGTCGCGGCGGATGGCCACTCCTCCCTAAGCCTGGTTCTGCTGGAGGTTTCTTCCTGTTAAAAGGGAGTTTTTCCTTCCCACTGTCACCAAAGTGCTTAAACATAGGGAGTCATATGATTGTTGGGGTTTTCTCTGTTTTATTTGCATTATTGAGGGGTCTTTACCTTACAATATAAAGCACCTTGAGGCAACTGTTGTTGTGGTTTGGCGCTACATAAATAAAACGGAATTGAATTAAATTGGTGTTCCGCTTCAGAAGGAATAAAGATTTTTGAGTGACAAGCAGCAGTGAACCTATAAAGGCTGCACAAGGTCTGTGCATGTAATACAAGTTCATGGATACCCATGAAATTCATGTTACAGTATTTGGATGAACAGATGTGCAACTAATTGCCATGCAAACAAACATAATGGAATCTATGACTTAAATGACAATGTGTTAAAAATGGACAGTCTACACAAAAGTAGATGGATAGATTAACCCTCATTTATTCATATCAGTTTTAACACATTAACAGATTTGGCATTTGCTTCAACATTGATTCAAAGGCTGACTGTGAGATGTTTTGCAAGTTCCCTTTTTTATACTTAAAAAGGAACATATGAAATATTAACAATGATAAAATGCTAATCAATTGATTAATTTTCTCTTCGCTTATCCAAGCCATTGTTGCTTTGTTAGTGAGAGCTTATCTGGGTGAGATGCAGGGTACATCATGGTGAGTTTGCCAGTCTACCACAGTGCAAGCACAAAAAGACAGACAACCATTCATGCTCACATCAATGCTAGAATCCAATCTAAAATCACCATTTAACTTAACATATATTTTCATGGAAGGCAGCCCACACAGACACAGGTGGACCTTTTCTGAATTCTAATGCAGAAACTGTCCTGCAGAGAGGTGACAGTCCTAACTAATGAACCACTCTTCTTCTCTTCCCCCACCCCTCCACACTAGATACATTTATGACCCTTAAAATCCCCTAAGATGAGCAGCAGAAAACCTATTACCAATGATAAAGGCGCTGTATTTTGCCGTATAGCACCAAAAATTGGTATGGTGCCAATAATGTACTGTTTTGCAATTAAAATGCATTTTACTTGTTTGAAAGTTATATATAATCTGTGTTCCCAGAGGATGTGAACAAGCAAAAAGAGTGCTGAATGTTGAGTGCTTCAACACCCTTTCTGAAATATACAGACACAGATGAAAGCTCAGAGTGTATTTGGCCCCATATACTATACTGTATGTTGACAGCAGACAACAAACATACTTGCCTGAGTATTGCAAAGCCGCATGTTTGTATGGAGAAACTGTTAGGACAAAATGCACTGTCAGTCCTTGAAATTAATGCATCAGAGAAACCATGTAATGCAATTTGTATCACTTCTAAGCAAAGCTAGTGGAAGTGAGTGGGACTAAAAACAGTTCTAGTGAGTCTGATTCCAGCTGCGCCACACTGCGCATTTCTTTTCACACATTTGAATTCAAACAAGGTCCCAGAAAAGTGGATTGCTCAGACCTTGCAGAAGAGCTCCTGTTTTTCTCTGAATGTATTCAATTTGAGTTTGTTGCTGGCAATATTATATAGCGAGTGAATGCTGGAGAAATTAACTAATGTTGGATGGTGGGTACACTCTTTGATTTAAAACAAATTTGCCACAAAACATTGTTTACTAATAATAGACTATTTTTAAGGGCAAAGGGTGATGGATTTATTCTTGGCATTAAGATATTTCCTGCTTATCCACTGGATGTGCTCTTGGTATAGCCAAGAGTCATAATGAGCAGGGTAGAAACACTGTGCTGTGTTATCACTTTAAGAGCTACCATTGGCTCAAATAAATATGCTGGCACAGGTGGAAACTGGGTAGGTGGCAATAAAGCTTTAACAAGCAACAGAGTGCACAGCAGTTGGTATAGCAAGGATGTTTTTGGGATGGATTGTGGGTTGTGTACACAGTGATCAGCTGATAACAGCACGTTCTTCCTGAACAAATATAATGTTCCGTGGAATTAAGGAAAGTCCAGCTGTCATTTGGCAAAAAGCAAAAGCTCTAGAGTTTATTAAACCACAAAACTGATGAAACTTTAAGCTGGTGAAAAAAATCTGTCTGATTTGTTTTGCACTCACTTAATATTGCACTATTTGTTATCAAAATATTCACAATAGCTATGCAAAATTTGAACTGTGGTAAGTTCTTGTCCTGTTTAAATCGTCTAATGCCCTCTTACATCACCCGTTCACCTATTTTGTCTTTCAAGGTTTTGCATGTTAAATGATAAACTTTCACGTTTATTTTTGTATGTTAAAACAAAAGACGTTTTGTTGCCAGACTATGCATGTGAGTTAATCAGGGCACTAACGGTGTATATCTCGTATGTTCAGAATCTGGCTGCTCACTCACTGAGCAGTACTACAAGCATGGATTGGTTTTGAACTTAGCTTTCAGGATTAATTATTCAGTGCATTTTTGATGGACCTCTGAAACTGCTTCCCCTGTTGCAATATTAATTGCCTTGCCAAAATGTATTACAGATTTATTTTCAATCATTGAAGGGTGTCATCCACCCCCAACTGAAAATAGGGAATGCAAACAGAGTAAGGAAAGTAAGGAGATTACTGACCTAATGATTGTGATTTCAAGAGATGGATGATCGAAGTGTCAACAGATTTGTGCATTTGTGCTAGTGCCCATAAACATAGACATTTTTCTCTTTCTTTCTCTCTCCCTCTCCTGTCCTTAGGCTATCGTGGTATCAAGAACACAAAGCTTAAAATACATTTTAACCCAAGTAGCAGCCATTTGAAAACTCATTTTGTGCTCTTTATTGTTCTTAATGCCTGCCTTTTGTGAATAGATTAAGACTTGTTTACCTTGTTTACCCTTATTTTTCTTAAGACATTGCCTTTTGGACATTTGGATGTAGAGTGATAAAGGAATAAATTATAGACTGTGCGTTGGATCACAGACACATAAAAAAAACTGAACAGATATTCCTATTAAACTAGCAGTTTTCACGAGATGCATTTAGATTATGAAAAAGTTAGTCCAAAATTTAGAGAGTAGATTTGGAAGTTGTTAGTGAAACCTTGTCTCCTCAGGGAGGTCATTCCAAGCCTTTGCAGATTTGATAGCGAAGCAAGGTCACCCTGAGTTTTTAAATTAGATTTGGGTACAGCAAAGAGTGACCTTCCTGATGATCTCAAGCAACAACCGTTGGCTCATAGGTACTTAAAAGCTCAGTGATATAGCTGGGAGCCAGACCAGCAAGTGTGTTAAACACGAATAGTTGAATCTTAAAATCAACCCTGAACTGAAGATGCAGCCAGTGTAGCTCAGCTAAAATATGTGCAATATGCTCTCTCCTGCTGGGAATAAGGCTTTGAGCACCAGGGTTCTGTACTGATTTAAAGCAGGTCAGGTTATGTTTTCACATGCAGTGTGTAATGAGATACAGTTATACAGACACTGCAATAAAATCTTAATTGTTTCTTGAGCTTGATTTAGTGAAACACGAAACACATAAAAAACAAAAAAACAAAATGGCAGTGTTTTAGGAATCTTGAGTGAAATATGCCATGTCACACAGAAATTTCTGTAGTATATGTAGATACTTTATAGGATGGCTAGTTAGACCCAGTGTGGCTCATTACTCAAAAAAACGTAATGCATTATACATTACATTTCACTTTTTTTAAAGTAATGTATTAAATTACTTAATTACTCTCTAGAGAAACAAATTTATAACATGTCCTGCATTGTCACATGATTACCATTTAACAATATAAACAATTATTCCACTATTGTAGAAACATGTGCAGGTAAAAATGGAGGCTACTATCCTGCAAGCCCTACTGCTCATCACTGCTTTTGTTAACTGCTGCTGGGCTGAGGTCAGCATGCATTCAGCTTTACCATCACTCCAGTTGATGTCTGTGTAAATGTTTCCAAAGAACCCAGTATAATGCAGTCTTTTCTGTCTGGTATATAGTATATAGTTTGCACCATTGCTCTGTTGTCCTTTCATTCACCAAGAATAAAAGTAATGTTTATATTGTCACTTCTCAAAAGTTGTAAACTGCATGACCATTGACCTCCCTCCTGCACATGAATTGAAATCAACTGATTACAGCTCTAAAGAGCCTTTGAAATTAAAATAACAATATATACACTACCAGTCAAAAGTATTGGACACACCTTCTCATTTAATGTTTTTTCTTTATTTATGTAGTAAACAAAAAAGTGTGAAATAACTCAAAACATATTTTTTATTTTAGATTCTTCAAAATAGCCATTTTTTGCTTTGATTACTGCTTTGCACACTCTTGGCATTCTATCCATGAGTTTCATAAGGTTGTCAGCTGAAATGGTTTTCCAACAGTCTTGAAGGAGTTCCCAGAGATACTGAGCACTTGTTGCCGTTTTTGCGTTCACTCTGAGGTCCATCTCATCTAAAACCATCTCGATTGGTGAGGTGACTGTGGAGGCCATCTGGCGCAGCACTCCATCACTCTCCTTCCTGGTCAAATAACCCTTACACAGCCTGGAGGTGTGTTTGGAGTCATTGTCCTGGTGAAAAATCAATGATGGTCCAACTAAACACAAACCGGATAGGATGGCATGTTACTACAGGATGCTGTGGTAGCCATGCTGGTTCAGTGTGCCTTCAATTTTGAGAAATCCCCAAAAGTGTCACCAGCAAAGCACCCCACAGTATCACACCTCCATGATGCATTTAGAGACTATCCGTTCACGTTTTCTGCATTGCACAAAGAAATGGCAGGTGGAAACAAAGATCTCAAAAATTGGACTCATCAGACCAAAGCACAGATTTCCACTGGCCAAATGTCCATTCCTTGTGTTTCTTCGCCCGAACAAATCTCTTCTGCTTGTGGCTTTTAATAGTAGTGGTTTCTTAGCAGCTATTTGACCATAAGGGCCTTATTTGCACAGTCTCCTCTGAACAGTTAATGTAGAGATGTGCTGATACTGGAACTAAGTGTGGCATTTATTTGGGCTCTAATGTGAGGTGCTGTTAACTTGCGATTTCTGAGGCTGTTGACCCGGATGAATTTATCTCCAGCAGCAGAGGAGACTCTCGGTCTTCCTTTCCTATCTTTGCTACATAAATCCATACACCTTGTTTCATATATTTGATGTCTTCAGTTTGTATCTACAATGTAGAAAGTAGTAAAAATAAACAAAAAACATTAAATGAGAAGGTGTGCCCAAACCTTTGACTGGTAGTGTATATCAGTGATGGGCCGTAACGCTTTACAAGTGACGTGTTACTGTAATCCGATTACTTTTTTCAAATAATGAGTAAAGTAAGGGATAACTGTTGCAAAAAAGGTAATTAGATTACTGTTACTTTCCCGTAAGCATACTGCGTTACTGCGTTACTAAACAGTGATTTTGTTTGTGAGAGTGTCTCATGACAATGATGTAAGCTCATGCAACGTTCGTGGTAACAGACGTGTGCATATCAACAACGGATAATATATCGAGTGCAGTAGAGAGTACGACCATGCAGCGTTTAAAGCATGGAAGTACTGACCTTACTTTGAGTTTGATTCTGTAAAAAGTGACAAAAACAATAGCGTCCGCTGTACACTGTGTGGGAAGCAAACTAATTTTTACAGTTAAAAAACCCCTAAACTTCTGATGAAGTACTGAGCACGCTGCCATGGGAATGTGAAATTCACAGAGAAACCCCCAGATCCCAGACACTGACATGATCGCTGCGGCACACCTGCACCAGGGCAAACCTCCACCTGCTCCACTCCTGCTAAACAGGTGAAAATAGATTTAGGAGCGATAGGACTTAGTACCGCTGAATCTTTGATTTTATTTATTTTCTGCTGTGTTTTACTTGAATCTATTTGAAAGCGTGAGTGTAAACACAAAAAGTTATTTTATTTTATATGCTGGAATGTTCAAAACAGGTTTAAATTGTCAACAATTTCTTCAAGTCAATGGCTGTTGTATATAATTTCATTTTTGCTTGATGCAATGTGCATAAAGTTAAAAGATTAAAACTAATAAAACAATTTTTAAAAAGAGACTTTTTCATTTGATTACATTTTATATGATGGATTATGCATAAAAAATAGAATTGGACTGAAAGGTCTATTGCTTTATTACCTATTCAGCTTGTGTATCATGTTTTTAAAAAGTAACTAAGTAACTAATTACTTTTAAAAATAAGTAATCAGTAAAGTAACGGGATTACTCTCCAAAAGTTGATTCTGTTCATCTGGACGTAGCGTTTTGTGGGAGAAACGTTTCGTCACTCATCCAAGTGTCTTTCCCTTTTCACGTGAATGGCCTCTTTGACTCCGCGCTCAAACCAGCGTTCCTCCCTGTCCAGGATGTGTACATCCTCATCCTTGAAAGAGTGTCCACTGGCCTGTAGGTGTAAATAGACTGCAGAGTCCTGGCCTGATGAGGTAGCTCTTCTGTGTTGTGCCATCCGCTTTGCCAGAGGTTGTTTGGTTTCCCTGATGCATAAATCCTGGCAATCCTCCTGGCACTTAACAGCGTGCACTATGTTACTCTGTTTGTGTCGGGGGGACCCGATCCTTGGGGTGGACCAATTTTTGGCGCAGCGTGTTTTGGGGTTTAAAAGCCACAGAGACCCGGTGTTTAGAAAAAATGCGTCTCAACTGCTCCGATACTCCTGACACGTACGGGATCACTACAGGTTTTCGCTTAGGCAGTGGTTGTCCTTCTCTCCTGGATCGGCTGGAGCTTTCTTTTGGCGCCTTCCCAGCTTTGACAAAAGTCCAGCTGGGATAACCACATTTACTCAGGGCCTTCTTGATGTGCTGTTCTTCTGCTTCCCTGGCCGCTGTGTCTGTGGGGATGGTGTTCGCTCTGTGTTGTAGCGTACTGATGACACCCAGTTTGTGCTCCAGTGGATGATGAGAGTCAAACCTTAAATACTGATCCGTATGTGTAGGTTTACGGTACACGTCAGCTTTTAGATGTCCCCCATTACTGATGGAAATCTCACAGTCTAAGAAGGCTAACCTGCCACTTTTCATATCCTCCCTGGTGAGTTTGATGTGTTGGTCCACCGAGTTAATGTGATCCGTGAAAACGTCCTGAGATTTGCTTTTAACCTAGGTGTCATCCACATATCTGAACCAGTGGCTTGGTGGTGTTCCAGGGTAGGATAGCAAAGCCCTCTTTTCCACTTCTTCCATGTACAAATTTGCCACGATGGGTGAAAATGGGGAGCCCATGGCACACCCATGTTTCTGCCTGTAGAACTGCCCCTTGTATGTGAAGTAGGTGGAATGAAGACACAGTTCCAAAAGCAAACATACTTGGTCGATGCTGAGAGTGGTCCTGTTGCTGAGGTTGGGGTCATCCTGTAATCTCTTACGGACTACCTCCAACGCTTCCGTGACTGGGATGCAAGTGAAGAGAGATGTAACGTCGTACGAGACCATGGTTTCATCTGGCTCCATAATGACATCTCTCACTTTCTTAACAAAATCCAAAGTGTTCTGGATGTGGTGTTCAGAGCTGCCTACCAATGGGTTGAGGATTGAAGCCAGAAACTTGGAGATGTTATAGGTGACCGAGTTGATCATACAGACAATCGGTCTTAAAGGTGCACCCTGTTTATGTAACCATACAGACTTGGTGTAGATTCCCCTGGGTATAGCCTGCGTTATGAGGTCTGGTCAATAGCCTTGTCTTGTTCTAACTGCTTCAGACAATCTATCACCCTCTTCCTGTAGCCACTTCCTGGGTCTCGTTTCAGGGGCTCATAAGTATTTTCATCACTGAGTAGTGACAAATTTTCTCATGATAGTCTTTCTGGTTTAGCAATACTGTGCACCTACCCTTGTCTGCCGGAAGGATGATAATGTTGTTGTCATTACTAAGTGATGTGAGTGCCTTCCTCTCCTCCATGGTGATGTTGGATGCTGGGGGCTTTGCATTGCTGAGACAGGCCAAAACTTTCATCCGTAGTTGCTCTGCTTCCACTTATGCAATATTGTTGTTTCGAATTGCTGTTTCTGTGGCTGTGATCAGTTCCACTAGCGGGATTTGTCTCGGTGTGACAGCAAAATTCAACCCTTTAGCAAGGATGTTTTTCTCTGTTTGGGTGAGCTGTCTGTCAGACAAATTCTTCACCCACTTGTCCACATCCTCGGCGTTGCATCCTTCTCTCTTCTGGCCACTGAGGACACTCTCCATATTTTGCAGTGGTTTCCGATGTACAACAAGTAAGTCAAACTTCCTTTGTTGCCTGGTCTTCTGGTCTTAGACTTTTTCTGTTGTGCTAGACGAGCCTTCTCAGTAAAGTCAAACACCTTTTTAAGATTATTCTCATCTAGAAGCATTGTATGTCTCTGTCGGATCCGCTCCTCTTGAGATTTTAGCATGTCGATGGTAAAATTTGTTTGCCTCACCCGTTCATTAAGTAACTGGTGCTGTGCCTTCTGGAGGATTTTTGTTGCCCGGAAGCCTTTAACTGAAGAGCTCATTTGCAAACTTTGAGGAGTAATCCTGTTTTAGGGGGCCTAAGGGTACATCTTTCGCCATCTTACAATGCTGTGATTGCAGCCATTCCCCAACTCTCTGTGAATGGTAATCATGGCCATTGATCAGCGGGCTTTGATCAGTGGGTTTTGGTCAGTGGCTGTTGATCAATGGTCATGAGAATTTGCATAAATAAGATTAAGGAACTGACCTCCCAGCCCATTGTTCCTTCACTGGGTTGGTTTCAGTCATTATGCAAATGTACTGTTTATAAGATTGTGGAAACCTGCAGTCAGCTGAGACTGAAGAAGTCACTTGGATGAGTGACGAAGTGTTTCTCCCACAAAACGCTACGTCCAGATGAACAGAATCAACTTTTGGAGATTTACTTACCTGGATGATTGAGCATGCATCATAACGGGGTTACTGTTTTGGAGAGGTAATCAGTAATTAATTACTAATTACTTTTTTCAAGTAACTTGATCAACACTGGTGTGTGTATATATATATATATATATATATATATATATATATATGATATACAAAGTTTATCTGTCATGTCTCAAGTGACCCATAGTCACTTTTGTCTCTGTTTGTCATGTTGGTTTAAATCTCTTCTTGTGTCGATGTATGTCAAGGATGGAGCCCTACTGTATCGTGTCTTATCACTTAAACCTCTGTTTTTTTCTAATGTCATCCATCCATTGTCTTCCACTTATCCTTGTCAGTGTCACAGGGGATTGGGGCCTATCCCAGCTCTCATAGGGTGAGAGGCGGGGTACACGCTGGACAGGTTGCCAGTCTTTCGGACAGACAAACATTCACACCTATGTGCAATTTGGAATTACCAATTAACTTAACCCCACTAACTGCATGTCTTTGGACTGTGGGAGGAAGCCAGAGTACCTGGAGAGAACCCACGCAAACACTGGGAGAAGGCTAGAATCTAGATCCCCACATGGGGTTTAAAAAATGGTGCAATCAGTTTTGTCATGTTCCCAGAGCCGTTCTCAAATTATATAGAATCGTAGGCTTCAATAATGGCTTTTTCAGGCATGGCTGAGCAACTGACTTTTACAGTGGGTGGACAGAGCTTGAGCTAAATGAGCTATTAATACAGGTTAAGATGTAGAAAGAAAGGAATTCTAACACTTCCCTGGGGGAGCAAGCTGTAAGAAAGTCAAGTGAACATTACAAGTGTCATATCTTTACAACTGCTGCCACAAGATCAAACAATATATCAGAATGCCTGGAGGAAAACAACAGGTAACCGCTGTATCACTAACAGAGTCATTTAAAAGAATCACCTACTTTGTAGTGCAACTTATCACATTAAATAAACAATAAAATATTGAGGATACAAATATCAGTTTGTAAAAATGCATCTTTCATGTGTTTTATTTGACTACATCAGCAGAAAATAATAAAACGTCTTCACAGCAGTGTCTCTGAATAACATGAATAAGTTAATAAACTATCATTTTTTGTTATTATTAGTGCTGTCAATAGATTAAAAAAATTAACTAATTAATCTCACAATTTTCTGTTATTAATCGCGATTAATCGCAATTACTTGATCAATAACCTGGCTCCAATTACATTTTTTCAAGTTTATATTTTAAGATTGTAACAGACATTTATGCAATACAATGACGTAAATGCAGAATAAACACAAAGAATGTATGCTGAAATTCAAAGAGAATTTTAATAGTTTTCATCAATCTTTAACACAGTTAAAACTTACAAAAAAACTTTTAAGGCCATCAACGGTGACCGAACCCAGGCCTAAAGGTTAAATTGAATACCATAAAAATAAAGGGTGCACAAAACTCAGTATTTAAAACACAAAAAGACCCAGAATGTTGAACATTTTTCACTTCAAAGGAGCAATCTGGCTTAGCCCTTCTTTGCACTCAGCCAGTTACTGAGGCAGACTATTCTGTTTACATTGTCTGATGACAAAGAAGCACGCTTCTTTTGAATGATGTGACCTGAGAGTGAGAATAATCTCTCACAAGGCACTGTGGTTGCAGGGGTTGACAGGTACTTGCATGCAATAGGTGCCAGCCTGGCATGTGCTCCTTCTCTCTTTAACCACCACTGTAGTGGACACTCTCCTGTGTCAATTTTGGGCTCTGGTTTGTACAGATTCAGACAGCGGTCTATAGCATCTTCCTCTTCATTTGTATCTGAATCAGGAGAACCCAGCAAGCAGATGGACATCTTGCTCTTCTTTGGTGATGGTTCCTCTGTTGTCTGAGCAGATGGTTGGTGTGCATGCGTCTCTGCCATCAGAAGGTCATGTACTGAAGCACACACCTCTCTTCTTTCATCTTTGGAAAGGCACTTAAGGTCTTTAAACCTGGGATCAAGGGCAGTAGCAATCTTCAGCCATGTGAGATTGCTGCTGTCCCTCCGCTGAGCTAGGTCTGTGGTAAAAACCTTCTTAAACCTCAAAACGTAGACTGGGTCATCATCTGAGGGCTCCATAATCCTGAACAAATGACACAAGGCTGGCAACACCATGGAACAGGAGACATACCGCTCTCCCCCCAGCAGTTCGGTCACATATCTGCAATAGAAAGATCAAGTCTGTATTTTTCTATTAATCATACAGAGACAAACATAAATACCACATATGAAAATACACAGAGAGGTGGAGGTGGAGAACATACTTGAAGACAAAGCTAGAACACAAAGATAGACACACAATCATGAGAAACAAAATGATTTACCTGCAAGGTTCAAGTAGTTCCTTCAGCTTTTGCAGACTGTCAAGCTCCTGGTCAATCAACATGGTCACCTTGCTGTTTTGAAGAGTCAGGATGGTGGTCAGCCCAGATTTGTTTCTCTGGGTCCGCTTGATCATCTCTAGGGTGGAGTTCCATCTTGTTGGAACGTCCTGAACAAGCGGTTCTGTTTGATGTCCATGTGCAACTTGCTGTGCCTTTAATTCCTGAGCGTTTGCTGGACTATGCTTAAAATGTCCAACAATCTTGCGACATTTGGCCAGAGCCCTTTCAAATGCGCTGTCATTAAGAGAAACTGTGACCATTCTTTGCAGAATGTGGGCCATGCAGGGCATGTGTTCAAATGGAAGTAGTCTGGCGGCTGCAACCATGTTACGAGCACTGTTGGTGCCAAGCGTGTTTACCTTGTCCTTGATTTTCCATTCGTTTGCAACATTCAGAAAATGATCAGCACACGCCTCAGCATAGTGTCTCTCTTCAGTTTTACTCACTGTTAGTGCAAACGATTGCACAGTCCAGTCGTTATCAATAAAATGCACCGTGACCCCCAAGTAATTATCGTTGTTCACCGAAGTCCAGTGGTCTCCGGTGAGAGCGACGTTCCTTACTTGCACAAGCTTGCTGGACTGCTGAGCCCTCTGGTCCTCATACAAAGTGTGCAGTCTCGACACAATGGTTCCTCTCGAGGGCAGATTGTAACACACATCTCCTGATGCAGCGCGAATGACTTCTCTCAGTCCATCATCTTCTACTATGCTAACTGGTCGGCAGTTTTTAGCTATCCAAACAACCAAGGAATTGGTTAATTTTTCTCTCACATTTTTAGTTATTCGTCCACGAGCACCATACTCCTGAAGCGTAGACTGGCGAGGTCCCGTAGAGGTGGATTCAGTTGGGTGTTTTGCTCTCAGGTGATATGCCAGTGATGAACTGCTTCTGTGGTACCTGAATTCAGCTTTGCAAATTGTGCACCTTATTCTCATTTTGTCCAACAAGCCATCAGGCAACTTCTTAAAGAGAAACTTTCCACCCAAAAGTCCGCCCTCGTCCATGCTTGCGTGTGTTTGCTAGTGTTAGCTAGATAGTAGCATGGTGTCACTTCTTCTTCTTCTAATCATTTCTGTCAGACCAAACGCCAGCATAGCACACTGTTGCCCCCTCCTCCAGAGGTGCTCATGAGTTTAAAGGTCTTAGATTACAGAAAATAAAATTTAAAAAAAATCAGCGTAAAATTTTTTTAACGCGATAAACATTTCGCATTGATCTCAACAATTAACGCGTTAATTTTGACAGCACTAGTTATTATACAATCCCAGCAGTATGTCAATTCAGTGGGGGAATTATGGCAAGTACAGATCACAGTTTTGTCCAAACAGTTTTGTTCTCCTCGGTGCATCACTTTAAATATACAACTATTTAATGTTAGATCATATTATGTGCAATGAAAGGCTACTGAAAATTTTACATTACATAATTTTATTACTTTCCCTGGAACACTCTCTCACAGTCTGTTCTCTAAAACCTAAAAGAGGAATTATGGATTTGATCAACTGGTCCCTGAATGCAATTGACACCCTTTTCTCAACGAGAAGCCTGGGCTCGGGTGAGCCTGAGTGTCCTGGAGGTACTTTCCCTGCCGGATACACGATGGACGGGTGGCAGAACTGGAGGCTCGTGTGCCTGGCGGGACTGTCGATCGAAGACGCTGAAGATATCTACCTATTCGGAACCATGATAACAGGGTTCTTGCTGATCGGCGCTGGCTTGGCCCTGGCTTATTGAAGAATTAAGAAAGCGGAACCAGCTGTTCAAACCCCCACAAGGGGACGAGGCGTGAGTTCTCAAAATGGGCTCATTGAGTGCAGCACGGATAAGATCTTGGAGACGCTTACGGCTGCCGTGAATACTCAGAATAACACCTCTGAGCGCAAATTGGATCACATCTTGGAGAAGCTCACTGCGGTCGTGAGTTCTCAGAATCGGCTCTTTGAGCACAGGAATGACAACATCACGGAGCGTAAGGTTGATAACATCATGGAGAAGCTCACGGCTCTCCAACGGGAGATTGAGAGACCAGTGTCGGATTGTTAGAACAGCTCTGAAATTCTCATGAGTTGTTCGCACTAAAGTAAAAACCACCATCACTTCATGAGGCTATCCCTTCGGTGCCAGCTGCGGGCTCAAGGCTGGAGCTGAACAACAACACCCTGATACGGACTGTGTTTAGACTGTTCTTCCCATTCTATGCAAGGCCACCTGGGTTGGCTGGAAGACTGTTTACTTAGCCTGGCAGGGCGAAGGACACTGTCTCAGCTGAACTCTGGACACATACACACACACACAGACATATATATATACATGCAGATGTACACTCATCCCCCCTCCCCCTCCAAACGCCTTCGACGCTTATTCCCTTCCGATGCTGACGGTGGATCAAGGAGACCAGCGCATAGGCTGCAGGCCCGGATGTACTGTCTAGATTGGCTGTCTCTCACCCTTTACCTATCCCTGTTGCTTGTCATGTGTTTCTTTGGTGTATTAAGAGTTTTTTTCATGTGCTATGTGCAGAGGTGGTTTTTTTCTTTTCTCAAACTGATCTCCCTGTTGGAGCTCAGTCTGGGAGGAGTTATTTTTTTTATTTATTTTTTTTCTCCTTATCTTTCCTCATGTGGTGCATTTTCCATCGTTATACCTCTCTGACCTGTCTTCCCCATGTGATGTTTTTGTGTAATGTATGTATGGTCGGAGGGTAAGATGGCGCCGCCATTGCGTGCAATAGGTCGGCAGCCTTAACATGAAATTTCCCACTTGTGGGACTAATAAAGGTATCTTAAATCTTAAATCTTAAATTACATTTAAATTGAAAGCATTTACTATTTGAAACCCAATTTAAACAATCCTGGAAACACCCGTGGTCTATAAAAAACTGAAAGGTATGTGTTGTGTAATGTTGTTTTCTTTCTTGGAAGCCTCAATGTCAAACTAGCATAACAACCTCAGTTCCAATATCATTAAAGATGCTAAATAGAGTAAATATCCTTAGTTCTTTGCCAGCTACAGTGTTCGTGAGAAATACTTTAAGGCTTCATAAAAAGCTGTAGCAGCCCTCAGCACTTTCAATAGAGATGGAAAAATGTCACTAATGGCAGCCTACATGGTTGACTCTGCACTGCTCTGTGTACAGTAACAATAACATAGATTTTCATCATAACATTAGTAAGTTGTCGCAATGAAAAATAAAACTTGAATGCATTAAACAATTAAAGAATCACAAAGGTAGAATATGCTCTTGTTAATGTTGTAGTTTCAAGATAATGTGGAGGAAAAAACTACACAGAGTGCATGCAGGATTATGGCTGCCAGCATCAATGTGACAGTAAACCATCTGTTACACTCTTCACGGGAACTGCTTAACTACAGTTGTTCCAGCTGAACCCTTCTCCACTTTGGAGAGAAACACTTCCCTTTCAAATGCTGCGTTTAAAACATCAGCAAAGCTTGTTGTCAACTTTTCCCCCCCACAAGGCTGGTATTAATTCTTTTCATTTTTATGGCATCATGTGCAAATATGCTTTAGCTATTTCTATTTTAAATGTCTCACTGTCCAGCCAAGATAGTCACAATGCAGGCCTCCTAATGAGATAATTACATTAATAATAATAATGATGATGCAATTAAATCCAGTTTTTAAGAATTCTAATTTCTAATAGAAGAAAGTATTTCATTAATATAATAAAATGTCCCACTGTGTTTCCAACAATATTTCAGAGTCCAAGAACAGTGTCAACTACTCTAGTATTCTCCTGACAGAGGCCTTAAGTGTTTAGTTTCATGCCTGAGAAATACAGAGCATATATTGCCTGACCCTGGGTGCACTGATGAATCATGCAGCACTGTAACAAAGTTTACCCTGGGACTCATGTTAACAAGGAGAGTGAGGCCAACATGAAACACAAGTAACATAACCTTATGCTTAACATTAACAATTAAATAACAAATGCCAATGGGACCTGCTCCCCTACATCCCACACAACTGTGAGCACAAGATTAAGAAGCAGAGTATTATAAAAGAATAAAAATATGCCTCAAGTCTTTAATACATAATAAAGAATATGAAAAGTTTTTGTCCCTGTTTTATAAAAAAGAGGTTTGTGGAAGAAATATAATATGAATTTACATCAGATTATTATGTATGCTATCCATGCAGAGTTTCTGATTTTTTGAATGCCATTTCATGCCACAGACAGCCTCACATGTCTGACCTCACCTTGACCTAACCTTATTCTGTGTCATTTAACTTTAACCTTAACCCTTGTCAGTTAATGATGTGAAATCACATGTTCAAAGCATAAAATAGGCACACATGACAAGCAGAATGTGTATTGTATACTGTTACTGAAATGACTAACTAAAATAAAAACAACAACAATAATATCAGTAATCTCTTATCATTGATATTAAAGGGTTAAAATACGTGAAACAATCAAACAAACAAAAAAGAATATTTATGAATGGTAAGCTTTTGTGTTAGTTTATCTAAACCACTGAACTGATTTATACTGTACTTTTTCTCGCGTCTATACTTTTTTTGTTTATTTATTTTTTAAATAAAAAGACAGATGGAGGATATTCTGAATGAGATATTGCAATGAAAGGAACACAGGAAAACAGTACTATAATCTGGCTGTGAAATCATGACTTGACTTGCGTGAAATGACGATGACATGGGATTAATAAAATACTCAGATTCTGATTGTCTTTAGAGAGAGCTAATGTTCTTTGGACTGCTCATTTCTCACAATTGTAGTCTTTATTGCCATCTAAGCCAGCAAGCCCCTTCTGATAGCCTTAAAACATGAGTGGTCATAGTCTGTGGGCGTCACACTCTCGGCATGTGAGTCAAATTTGTATTTCCCAAACTGCTGAAGTACTCATTTAAAAGGGAATTCTATATTTTACCAAGTAATATCATTCTCGTTGTTAAATTAAGTATGAACACACAGTGACACAGTATCTCGCTCCTCAGTTTCTGTCTTCATTGTGTTATTATGACTGTGTGTGCTTGACTGGCTGTAATGGGTTTCTTGTGTAACTCATAGGACTACATGCATAAAAACAGTATACACATTTAGGGGCCTGTTAAAGCAAAACCTGCATTCTTATACTGTAAGTGAGCTGAACAGTATGCAAAGCCCTGCAAAACACATAATTTCCTTAGGGCTTATTAAAGTATTCTGATTCTGAAACTCTGCAGAGTGTAAAAATCTGTGAACATATCCAGTGAGTACTGAGCATCTGAAATTCTCTGCATACGGAAATCCTTGTTTCACAAAATGAAAAGAGAAAATGTATCAAAACACATCATATACAGATCCAGTATGTGATTAAAATGATGACATTACATTCATTACATTTGCAGTTTATCAAGGGTCACTGAGATGTCCTTACCTTTAAATATAATTCTTGCTATTCTGTTCTGTCTGTCGTCTTATATCTTTCTCCATCTCTGAGTGAAGTTAACTCTCTTTCTTTTCTCTCCCTGTGAAATACAGCAGCTAGACCTTTAGCTAGCAACACACTGTGTGACAAACTGCACACCAACAGTTTGTGTGTTTGCTGATATTTGTTGAGCTGATAGAAATGTTGAATTTGAAATTACCTGCCACTTATAAAAAAGTCACTCCCTTCATGTTTCCTCATCTTCTGTAGAGGTAGCGAGATGCTGAAGTGCTGAAAATCAGTGTTTGACTTGCAGGAGAACCGAGCCTGGCTGTTAGGGTGATAGAAAGGGGTGCATCTAAAAATTTGGCCACGTATCAAATGTAATTGTTTCTGTACAGACTCTAAACAACTGAGATTGTTTTTTCTTGACTAAATCCCCTTTCTTCACAACAATTTACCAAGACGATGCATTATTTTAGAAACATTCTTGCATGACAAAGCCTCACCCCTGGTCTGCATGGTCTGCTCAATCATCGTCACCTCATTACAAATGAACACAACACTGATACACAGCCACGGTTGCCAAAGACTCATGTTTCAGAATCTGATTAGCTTTGATGTTAATGAGAGCTTTGCCTCTATTGCTAACCCCCAAGGTTTGTGGATGAAGCTCTCCATCTATACACTGCTGCATTCTGACACCGTTGCCCAGATGGTGGTGCAGTCTAACCCCCTCTATCTTTTTTCTCCACTTGCTAAATACACCAATGAGTGTTGCCCCTGGGCATTGACAGTGCATATGGACACCATGAATACCTGCCTGATCTCATTATAACAGAAAAAAAACCACATAACTTCATAACAAAGGAGAGGAAACATGTTATGCGAACAGCTGGCTTGCCATCCTCACTTCATCTAAAACTCTGCTAATGGTTGGTCTAATTGATAGATTGATTTCTGTTTTCACCATTGACCAAGAGTTGAAAGTAGTGTTTAAACTGTTCAGTACTGCTTTCACAGGAGTTCAGTTCTATGCCCCTATGGTGAATTATTTCATCTAAGACAGCTGACAACACAGTGATGTTACTTTTTTCTGCAGGTGTCAAAAACATACTAAACATATGGTTCAGGAATAACAGCAGGCAACTGGGCAAGTTTCCCGCAGGCCCATCACTTTGTAGTGTTTACCTCTCCTTGTGTCTTTATATCCAATCATGTTTATAATAGCCTTAGTTAACACGTAATGACCATCAGCAATTATCTTATATTTTTACATAACATTTTGTGGTTATACACTTAATTTATATTTTCAAAACAGCATTCAAAATATTACAAAAAAGACATAATAAACTATAACAAGACAGGTTTGGTAAAAATTAGCACTAAAAATGAGTGCTGTCAGCGTTAATCTCGTTAAAATAACGCTATAACTGCATTAACGCGGCAAATCTCCGTTAACGAGTTACCGCGGATCGCCCCGTGCGTGGGGCTACATGGCATCAACGCGTTCGCGCGGTTAGCTTGTTAACACGTGACAGCACTACTAAAAATATATGCTATCTATGCTAGATGCAGTAGAAAAACTTATTTGCACAAACTGTAATAAATTTTAAAATATATGCGTACAACAGCAAATGTAATGCTCACAGAAAGCCTATTCAAATTGCAGTAAACCTACAAGTGTCATCGCTCATTGGTTGATCGCTAGTGGACATTCCAGGCTCTGGTTGCCCTGGTTACTCTATATTTCCACCTTTAAATTTAGAGAAAGTTTAATTCAGTACCTGAATACATGGTTGTTTTGCCAATCATGATTTTGTCTAACACTGCTCCAGACACTGCATTACTATTCACGTCTGTTATGACAGAACATTACAACAGAAGATGTGCCAGGTAACAACTGCTAACATGATAGGCAATAGGCAACATTGCTTTGTTCTATTTTTTACATTAAAGCACTGTATGTGTTCCCCCTGTATGCAATCTTTATAATTCAAGGTTAGAAAGCATACACACTCTAAGGTGACACATGGTCAGTACTTTTTAACTGCAGCTAAATCTCCTACCTGTACCTGCAAAACATGCATAAGCCCTCCCTCTAGGGTTTTGTATTAAGACTGTCTTGGCACTAATACCCAGATTCCTAATTCCCAGCCTTACCTTCGTAATATTCTTAATGAGCCCTTAAGCCCTGAGATCCCTCGTTCTGCCATGTTCCACATTCCCTTTGATCCTGACTATACCTTTCCCAGTATTCTCGGATGGGGGGGTCTGTGCATAGTGTTACCTGACTGCGTGGTGCTAATACATCAAATATTCATCCACACTCTCCTGCCTGCACACTCTGTCCTCCAAAACACAAAAAGTCAAACACAGTTTTCAAATATTGTAAGGAGAAAATTACATTTACAGGCAGCGATGGCTGCTACATAACACATAGCAATTATTGCACGATGCCAATAAGATTGTTGTTTTTCTTGGTTTCTGTAGGTCATGTTTGGTCATGTTTGTTAAGTGCCATCTGATTATATAATGCATATTATATAGCTGTGATGAGTTTTTAAACAGTGGATTTTATACAGTGATTAGCTATCGGTGCCACCAAGGTGATAAAGCACTGGGTGACCTTAAGGATGATCATGTCAGCAGAGTTTTGGACAACCCAAGAGTTAAATTAGAAATTGGAAAAAAAAAACAATCTTTTTTATTGAAAAAAAATATTGAAATTAATATTTATTTATTGTTGTAAAATATTGTTTATTGTTGTGCAGTTACAACAATTTTACAAGTTAATTGCATCTCACACTCCAGTGTAAATTCTAGGGCTCCATCTGTGGCTTCTTATACGACTCATTACTGAAAAACAGATGCAAGAAGGAACACTTCATCAACTCAATCCACCTGTGCTGCTAAGTTTTTGTTTTAATAAAAATATAGCAAAGCAAATGTGTTAGGCCACTTTCATGGTACTTCCATGCAGGTACTAGAAATAGGATGCTGGAAGCCAGTCTGCAGCTAGAGAAAAGAGGGCAACATGAAATGCAAATTTAGTGTTTTCAAGAGTAGCACTATCAGCACGAGTGTATTATGTGTCAGTTTCAACATTTCCTGGCAGGAAAATGTGGATTCTATTAAAATTACTAACGGGCAGAAAAGAAAAGAAATGAAAAGAAAAAGACAAGAAAAGAAAAGAAAAGATAGGCTATAGTGCCATATACAAGGACTTCATGCTGCAAAATTCATTTACAAATAACTGTCAGGCTTTTGTATTAAAGTCTGTATAGGTTGACCTGTCCTTAAACCCTGTTATATTGCTATAATGCCACATTATCATTTAGGAGAATTTTATTTTTCGAGAGTTTGTACATTGTTAACATCTGTCACAAGTGGTTCAGTAGTGTACCAGTCTATGTGTTTTTTGTTTAGTTTTGTGCATTTTCCTTTTAGGTCCTGCTCTCACACTCTAGACAGTTTCCTGTGTTGATTCAGCTCATTAGTGTTGGAGTATATAAGTCATTTGTCAGATGCTATGGGTTGCATTTATTTTTTCTTTTAGTGTTCTTATCTCTGAGGTTGCCTTGCCTGTTAACTGGTTTCCTGCTGTTAACTGTATGTCTGAATAACAAAAGCCTTTTAACCCCAGCTGTCCAGCTGGTGACTTTTGTGTCCAATGCCTATCTACAATTCTTGCAGTGCAAATGCATAATCACTGCAGGCACTCAACTTACTTGTGCTACATGAGTTAAGGGCTCCCTTATACCTGTCGTCTGATCTATCAGCCTTGCCCACTGGAACTGGAAATTGGAAACAATCTACAAGTGACAATCAGAAAATCAGGGAAGTTCAATGTTCAATTTGTTTCTTTTATTAGAAATGTAAATAGTATTTGTGTACTTTCCATCTAAACAATATTAACTACACGCACTGGCCTCAAAGGGCTTTAGAGTGAACACAAAGCACAACACCTTCCGTCTTTGATTAAAATGATAAAAAGCTATCATAAAAAGATAAAAAGTCATCACTGGACTGGTGAATCCTTGAACTTTTGAGAGCTATGTTAGTACAAGGAACTTCTTTCTTTATTTTCTTGTTCTTTTAATCTTACTTTCTCAGAATGTTATCTGTACTTCTTAATGCCTTAAGATCTGGATTTCATATAATATTCTCTGGTGTGATTTAAAATCATTCACAGGCAGAGGTGGCAAAAGTACAGAAATTATATACTTAAGTAGAAGTATATAATACTAACAGTAAAAATTACTCTATTAAAAGTTGAAGTACTGATTTAACTTCTTTACTCAAGTAAACGTGAAAAAGTACCGGCTCTGAAATGTACTCAAGGTAAAAAAGTAAAAAGTAGCTCTTTGGAGGATGTTTCTATTCAACTAAATTTTATTATTTATATGCAAATCACAACAACAGTTGCGTCGAGGCGCCAGCTATTTTTGTGCAAAGCTAATTGAACCATGTGCTATATTAATGTAGTAATAAAATAATACTTGTAGGTGGGAATACAACTTTATTTTAGTCTAAATTTTAATTCTAATAAATGTACTCAGCTTGAACCATTTCAAAATGTTATGGACAAAACTCTTTTTTTTTTGTCTAAAATTAACATTGTTGTTAACAAAAAGTTGCCAAAAATGCCCAATGTATCAAATATGATACATTGTATTATATATTTATATAATAAATATATCATACAAATATATCATACACAACATGATATAGGAAAAAAATTGATTTTGTTATAAGGGTTAATAAACATCACAGTTCCAAAAAATCAGAATTTTCTGGCTATTTTTTGATGGGCTGGGTCTTACACTGAGCAGTTCTTACCTTTAAATCTAACCTCTCTTCTCCCTCTCCTGTCCTCTGTCTCATGTTTCTCCATCTCTGAGTGAAGTTATTTCTCTTTCCCTTTAGCTAGCCACACACTGTGAGACAAACTGCATACAAACTGTTTGTATGTTTACTGATGTCTGTCGAGTTGATAGAAATGCGGAATTTGAAATTACCTGCTACAACATGTTACTCCCTTTATGCCCGCTCGTCTTCTGTAGCGCTAGCTAGCTGAAGTACGCCTGCAGTCATTTCCGTGTTGTGGCAGAAAAATAATAATAAAATAAATAAATAAACAAAAACAGCAGCCCTCTTTAACCACCAACTGAGGCACGAATTTCTCCCTCTGGTGATTAATATGCAACCAGGATTACATTTCATACATTACTGTTTAGGCTGAAATTGGTTTTCAGTGGTGAAATAATAACTATGTTGAAGTACGTTAAACCAAAAGTAACAAACCTGTTTTGAAATTGTAAGGAGCAGAAAGTACAAATATTTGTTTAAAAATGTACAGAGTCATTATAAAAGGTTCTCAGAAAAATAAATACTCAAGTAAAGTACTACTACGTGAAAATTCTATTTAAGTATAGTAACAAAGTATTTGTACTTCATTACTTCCCACCTCTGTTACCAGATAACAGACGATGGAACAAGCACACTAACGCAGCAACAAAAATGTCTTCTGTCAGTTAAGCCAACAGTTGTCCTATTCGTCTTTGTTTTGTGCTCAGCATACTTTGGTGAATGAATACTGCTCTGCTGCACATCTTCGATTCATTCAGCGTTCTTGCTACATGATGCGTACCTGTGCATTTTATTTTATTGTGGGGGATTTGTTAATTTAAATGACTGCATGGTATAAGTGTGCATGCATGTGGAAGTAACCATAACCCCTTGTGGCATTTTCCCCCCAGAAACCTCCATACAATTAAGGTAAATATCAAATGGATGCAGGTTGTTCATGTGCATTATGTTGTTTATTTATTCAGAAGAGCCACAGAACGCCTGCAACGTGTGGAATATGGCTGAGAGAAGTGGTTCTGCTTAAGGAAAGTGTTTAGTTTGCACTGAGCTCAGCTATAGCAAGAACCCTCTCGTTTTTGTGTTGTTGTTGTGCAGAGCGAAGATATCTACCCTCCCAGGCCTCTCTCCTCCACCCTTCTCCCTCATCACTAACGAACAAACTCTGCCAGGCCTTACCTCAGGCGGCCTCCTGTAATTATTCCCCAATGCCACAAACTGGTGAAATGGGTGTCCGTTACACACTATGTGCCGAGCTAAGAAAAACAACAACTGTGGGGCCATTATTTGTCAATCAAACTCAGGGCCAAAACAAAATGCTGTCTGGTACACCCTGAGTCCTAGTTATCATCATTGAAAACTGTCAGACCAAAGAGCATTTTTATTGATTTATGTATTTATTTATTTATTTTTTATCATCCTAACATTTTCCCTGATCTCTGCTTGGATTTGCTGCTGAGCCTGTCCTACAATCACATTGTCTTCTTTTGAACAGTACACTGCACAAAAGTTGCTTAGTGCAAAAATCACTGCAAGGGCTGCACACGGAGAGCAGAACAATAAAAAGTGTAATGTGTGTGAGCGGAACAGAAATGGGGGGGGGGGGGGGGGTAGAGATGGATTTAAAAACATATTTTTTTAAAAACCTTATGTGACGAAGTCATAATGAGCAACAGATCATGAATAAATGTGGATCTGATGTATTTTTTAATAGGGATAGTGTCCAATTCTGCAACTGTACTAGATCTAACCAAAAGCACATTTCAACCTTTCATCCCAGGATAAAAATCATCAGTGAGTAATATTAAAAAAAAGGAAGATCTGTTATCCCATTTTAAATCTTTATTCCCTCTATTGAGTTATTCTTCCTGCTTTATTTTCTTACTTCCTATTTTACTATTTTACTTTGCCCCATCTCCACCAGAATCCAGAGTTTAGGGGGATCCAGTCATTAACACCTACCTTCATCTGGGGTTCTGCTATATGATGTTGCTTCTCACTGGAGCCAAACCTCCAAAAAAACCTTACATTTTGCATGCTCAGTGTTGCAAAAATATCTTTCCTTTCTCAAATGCATAGATTGAAAGTTAATGATTGAGTCACTTGCAATGGGAAAAAATCCAATCATAAAATACAACTGTGAAACAACCTAACATCAAAAAAAAAGAAAAACTGTACGAGTCCTGGTTTCCAACTTTTTGCAGAAATACTTATTTCTTGTCACACAATTGTTGTTCTGAGCTGAAGCACCTCAGTGATGGACACATCAGGTCATGGCTCAAGTAGTTAATCTGGTGGGGATGGAGGAGATTCGCTAATCAGTGATTTGAAGCTGGTTCCAACAGGTTGATCTTTGCTGAGTTTGTTTAGTCTTTCAGACTGCTATTGCTGATCAAACAGACTTTTGTCGTCATCTGCAACGGCGGCAGATGTGCTGGCGATACAGGCACAGCGGGAGAGGTCATCGCTTTTGGTGCAGGCAGAGTCTGTTTAAAGTTTCAGTAATGTGCTGCTTATGCACAAACACAGCTGAGGATGTTCTCCTTCACTGACTTCATAGTCTTCTCCTTAGACAGAAAGGTGGAGGAGCAGCTGTATCTTTCTCAGGAATTCTGGTGTCACTTATTCTGAAATTAATAAGTAACTTACTTAACCAGGGGCAGCATATGGAAAAACTGCATGACTTTATCCCCCTCTTATAGGTTATAGTTTACAACTATGTTCACCTGGAAGGAAAGTTATGCAGATGAAACAATTATAAGTTTAGCAGGTTAAGTGCTGAGCAGGCAGTCTTGTAAACCATAATAGTGGCTCGTAGTAGTGGAATGTATCTCTCACTTAAATTAATGACGCTTATCAAAATAAGACAGGATTTCCTTTATCTCCATTAATGGAATAGAGCATTTTTTTTCTTTAATGGGCACCATATTGAATAGCCATCACATACTGATGCTTGGTCGCGGTATAACAAAGAGGGTGCACGTTAAAGTTAATTTTTTATTATGCAAAGCAGTCTGAAAGCGTCAACAGGAGTCCATCAACGCATCCAATAGACATAATGAAACCACCGGTTTCTGGATGTCATTGTTGTGACAACACAAGTAGCCATGGTAACCAAGGAAATATTGAAGAAGCTTGTTGCAGTTGAGAGGCATTCGTCTTTTATTGTGTCTTCAACATTATGACTTTATGTTTTTTTTCCAAAACCAACCCACATAGTTTGCCTGCAAATTCCTCGCCAGCTAGAGTTGTTGCGTAATCCTACACAAACAGAGACAAAAAAGGTAAAGTCAAGAACAAAGAGCAATAGCGAATGCAACAGAAAATGAAGTCATAATCTCTGTTTGTACTGACATGGGTGTAGTACAGGGTTTGTGGTAAAATGAACTAACATATTTTTCTGTTTCTATTTATTTATTTAAAAGGGACAATGCCATTTGACAGCGTTCCAGTGCAAATAATGAAACTGTTGTGCTGCACACAGAGTTTATAGCTATTGCTAATTTCAGTCCCCTGTCCCTGGTTGTGTTTGACATCCAGAATGCACAAACGATATACAGCATTCAATTACATAAAACTAAAATACTAAATATTCACAATATTCTTCAGTATAAAGAGTAGTCTAAAAGTAAATCTAAACAAAGAAGAAAGTCCACTATCCCAGAAAACTATTAATGATAATAATAATAGTAATACATTTAAAACAAACCAAAGATTGTTGTTAACCCAAGTTATGTACATTTGTTTCAGCACAGCTTACTGCGAGAGCATCTGTTGCTGTTTTTCAGTCTCTTGCTCCGGTTCACTTCATGTATGTGTTTTCTCTGCAAAACAGACAGAAAAAAACAAACAGCGAAGACGTGAAACATGGTGAAACAGAAAGCAGCAGGGAGAGACTACAGATACAGACTGAGCAAAAGCTCGCTTATAGATAATCCCATCAGTTGACAGTAGTTTAATATTTTACATCATAGACTAATTGTTGTGATCCTTCAAATCTAACATCATTTATCCATCCAGCCATTCTCATCCAAATTGATGGAATGAAACTTACCTTGCGGCTTGTTTTAGATGCCCTCAATCAAAGAATGACCAACGGCCTCGCAGCGTGCTCTTTGTTTTACTTCCCAGAACTGTTCAAGTTAGAGCAGCTCTGGCAAATAAAATAAAATTAATGTCTCAAAGAAAAGAAAGCATCTAAATGTTACATTGTTGGCTGCAAGGGCAAGTGGGTCACTACTGCTGCATTTACTGCTTTTATCATGGAAAAGTCTGTTAATCGGGTAACGCGCGCACACACACACACACACACACACACACACACACACACACACACACACACACACACACACACACACACACACAGCAAACAGAGAGATGGATAATTTCACTGTCAAACACAAACTGCACACTCACAATTTATTATACACCTTACCACATCTGAGAGGCAGCATGTGAGACAAGCAGCTAATTAAAGCAACTTAACTCAACCTAAACTGAAAAAAATAATGCAGTCTTGACAAACCAACATTTCTTTTCTTTTCCTTTTCTATTTCTTTTTAAAGCGCATCAGTTTTGACAATTTTCCAACAAGGAGCTAGAAGAGTGATGAGTTTGTTTGTATGTAAGTATGTTTTCAGGTAAAGTCTAATTGGGCTTTCTTGTTCCTGTTGAATATCACCAGTGGTTTGTATCTTATTGGAAGCCCTCTGTATTTACGTGCATGAATGTGTTTCTTGATTGTAGACTTATGATATATCTTCCTCCAATAAGGAGGAATAAGTTCTGTCATTCACTACTTGAGTTTTCTTCTAGAGTCTTCCAGGCCCTTGGTGTTGTTGTGCTCCTTGTTTTTAAAAATTAAACTCTTGTTTTGGCCTCTAAAGTTTGTTGATAACTGATAAGAGTCATTTGGCTTTTCTGTCTAATGATGGCCTCATTTACTTGCATCTTTTTAGATCTCATATTAGGGTTCCAGTAAAAACCTACAAAGCCACAAAAAGTTCAAAACCACCAACACCACATATTTTATTAGTCCTAATTTACAATGGAATATTGAGGGACCGGGCCTTATCTGGCCCCAAAACTGTCAGTCATTTAACTGTAAAACTACTTTTTGATTCTCTGAAAATGAGTGATTTATAAAAATAGTTAATATAGTATTTTTGTTAGACACTTTATATCTTCACTCTATCTATTAATTATTTGATGTAAATTGAAAAAAAAGTATTTTTTTATTTAAGTTTCAACACTTAGGTATACACTACCAGTCAAAAGTTTGCACAGACCCTCTCATGTAATGTTTTTTTCATTTTCATGACTACTTACATTGTAGATTCCCACTGAAGGCATCAAAACTCTGAATGAACACATATGGAGGAATTATGTAGTAAACAAAAAAGTGTGAAATAACTCAAAACATGTTTTATATTTTAGATTCTTCAAAACAACCACCCTTTGCTTTGATTACTGCTTTGCACACTCTTGGCATTCTCCCGATGAGCTTCATGAGATAGTCACCTGAAATGGTAACAGTCTTGAAGGAGTTCGCAGAGATGCTGAGCACTTGTTGGCCCTTTACCTTCACTCTGAGGTCCATCTCATCCCAAACCATCTTGACTGGATTTAGTTCAGGTGACTGTGGAAACCATACCATCACTCTCCTTCTTGGTCAAACAGCCCTTACACAGCCTGGAGGTGTGCTTGGGGTCATTGTCCTGTTGAAAAATAAATGATGGTCCAACTAAACAGAAACTGGTTGGGATGGAACGGCAAGTGGAACCAAAGATCTCACATTTGGACTCATCAGACCAAAGCACAGATTTCCACTGGTCTAATGTCCATTTCTTGTTTTTCTTGGCTCGAACAAATCTCCTCTGCTTGTTGCTTTTCCTTAGTAATGGTTTCTTAGTAGTCATTTGACCATAAAGGTCTGATTTGCGCAGTTTCCTCTGAACAGTTGATGTAGAGATGCGTCTGCTACTGGAACTATGTGTGGCATTTATCTGGGCTCTAATCTGAGGTGCTGTTAATTTGCGATTTCTGAGGTCGGTGACTCTGATGAATTTATCCTCAGCAGCAGAGGTGACTCTTGGGCTTCCTTTCCTGGGGCAGTTCTCGTGTGAGCCCATTTCATCGTAGTTCTTGATGGTTTTTGCAACTGAACTTGGGGACTCATTCAAAGTTTTAGCAATTTTCCAGACCTTCAGTTTTTAAAGTAATGATGAACTGTCATTTCTCTTTATTTAGCTGACTGGTTCTTACCATAATATGAATTCTAACAGTTGTCAAATAGGGCTGTCAGCTGTGTACCAACTTGACTTCCATACAACACAACTGATGGTCCCAACCCAATTAGGAAGGCAAGAAATTTCACAAATGAACCCTGACAAGGCACACCTGTGAAGTGAAAACCATTTCAGGTGACTACATCATAAAGCTCACTGAGAGAAAGCCAAGGGTTTGCAACGCAGTCAACAAAGCAAAGGGTGGCTACTTTGAGGAATCTAAAATATAAGACATATTTAGAGTTATTTATGATTTTTTTTCTTAGCTACATAATTCTATATATCTCACTTCATATATTTGATATCTTCAGTTTGTATCTACAATGTAGAAAGTAGTAAAAATAAAGAAAAAACATTAAATGAGAAGGTGTGTCCAAACCTTTGACTGGTAGTGTATATATAAACATATTCTAAGTTTATCTGTCATGTCTCAAATGACCCATAGTCACTTTAGTCTCTGTTTGTTTCATGTTGGTTTAAATGTCTTATATTATGAATTATATATATCTGCTCAAATGTTTTAGTTAAATGAAAGTTAAGACAGTCATCCAACGAAAAAGGAAGCGAGTCAGCAGGTCAACAATGGTGCCACAACCTTCATCTAAAAGAGTAAAATTGCCAACAGATGTTTAATAGTGAACACACAGCACATTTCAAACAATCAAAGAGGTCCTGAGACTGTACTGCTTTTACAAAAGAAACATCAAAGAACCGTTCAGCAGCTGATGTGGCAGAACTCAGGGGGAAGGTGGGGAATAAATTACATCAGTATTCAAAGATGCGACTAGTGAAGGCAGCTCTCTGCTAATAGATGGTGCTTCTGTCTACCATACATGTCTCACTGTGAAAGCGAGTAATACCTTGTTTGATACCACTAACTAGTGTGACATGGCATTTTAATTTATGTTTGGCTACTCACAAATTTAAACAGTCACAATCTATGTCAGAGAAGTTTGGAAATAATTGCTTTAAAGATTTGGTTCTAAAACACATCGAGATGCAGGTTCCCAGATAATATTATATATGTACAGCAAAACTGAGAAAACACTGTTACTGTTGTCTCTACTTGTGAGTCGGTGCTCCAGTGAGATCATGCCAGCATGCATCTACCTGACTAAAAAGCTCTTGAACATGATACCTAATCTTTGTGACATCTACATATAAATCAGACCTCAGTTCCTGACCTCTCTCTGCAGAGGCAAGAAAGGTTTTTATTGTCCTTACCTGGTCCTTTAGCACCCTGAAGCAGTCAGAGCAGAGGGTTCTCAGAGAATATCAAACTGTGTTATAATTTATTTACTGTCTGCCAAGTTATGTCGACAGTAAGCTACTCTTTAATGTCTATGACGTGTTTTTAGTACAAATGTTAACCTTTATTTGTCAAAATATTGTGTCACTTTTGCTGATGTGCACATGTAAGTGCACACTGGAGGTGCACTTTGACACCATAAAGCCAGTAATCTAACCCCTGCATGTCGGGATCCTTTTGTTATATGAGACTACACATTGTCCATTAAGGTTGATGTCAGTGGGAATGCCTGTGTTTAAGCAGTTAAGTGAGAATTAGTGTTTACACAGATGGTCCATTTAGTTTGCAACAGAAGGAGTAGGGTAGCATGGCTTTTACCATGAAACAATAATGGCAAATGACAAATTAATGATGCACAGTTTGTGGTTTAATTGTTTAGATACAAAATTCCCCCAAAAGTGGCACATACTGTACAGTTCCTGGTGTTCACTGGTCAGGTTAGTTTCATGAAAATGCCTTACATTTTTATTGTGAAAATAATATGTATACTGTGAGTATAGTACAGGTACAACGTCTTGCCTAAAGATGGTATTACTGGGCAATGAATGTATATTCTTTGGACCTTCATGTCCCTCAGAAAAGGCAGCTATATAAGGACATTAAATGTCTCAGTTTAATCATTTTCCTCAGTTTTCCTCAAGTTCCTCCTTGTTGTCTTTTAGAAGAGCAACTGTTACAAGTGCCACTGATTAATTAGTACTTTATAAACCGATTAACCAGGACAGACAGTCTTGGCCCCCCAAGAAGCAACCTCTGGGGCTGAATAATGAAGCCAGCACAGTATCAGACACTGCATTTCCTGCAATATCCACTTGGAGCTGCAGCAATATAGTAGTATTAATAGCGGCTGCTGGAGCCCTTATCTGTCTACTCAGCTTCACCTAAGCTAATTCTGTTGACTGAAGTTGATTTTGATATAATTTCATTTATTCTTAAATAAATTAAATGATACATTTAAATCTGAACTTACTAACAGCCTGTATAAGAAGTCTGACTTCACTGCAGAGGGAAAGTTTAATGTTGTGTTTGTACAGGTAGTGTCTGTGTTTGCTAATAACTTCACTGGAAATTAAAGGCTTTAAGACAGGATTAAGAACACCGATTTTTAGTCATTTGTGCTTATCTCTCACAAAGTCTTTGGTGTTGCTGTTCTTTTTAGTGTGTAGTTCAGCTTTGGTTGGTCTGAAGCACCGGCTTCATCGGCATTAGTCAGCAGTCAGCTAAAATGCTGCAGCCAACACATTTTCAAATATAACTGCAATTGTTTTTGTTATTGTAATGGATAGAAATTTGATTTGAACTGAACTAAATTTGATGGGAGCAACACATACTGTAAAAAAAAGTTGGATCAGAGCCATGTTTACCACTGTGTGGAATTCCCTCTTCTTTTAACATCAGAACATAAATGTCTTCCTGGCTCATTTTTTGCTCCGTAACACAAATGTTTGGCAAAAGGTGACTTCCGGCAGGCCAGTTAAGCACTTTAATTAGTCTACAACCAAGCCATGTGATACCACATGTGGTATGTGGTATCTTTCAGAACTGATGGTGCCTTTCCAGATGTGCCTGTTCAAGTGAAATCTGAGTCATTACATACCATTACAGTCTTGGTTATCACATAAATACTAATCTCTTAATCAGAAATAAGTCAGAAATGACCAAATAAACATCACAAATCTTCAAAATGTCTTGAACCAGTCAAACATACAATCCTTGTATGTCCACATATGCTTTTTGCACCCCACAGGTAAATAAATCTATAGGTTTGCTGCCTTTTCAGCTGAGCAGATTATTCATGTAAAACAAGCAGGTCGTAGCATAGGTCTAATTATCTTCCACAGCACTCAGCTGCAGTTGTCTTTCGCTGTAAATAGTGCTATCAGGGAGGCAGCAATGTGGAACACATCAGAGGGTCCTCACTCCCAGATTCCCATGTGAATTTGTATCTGTTGATGGACACAAATGAAAGGAGGTCTAAGCACAAAACGGAGCCGAGCGGAGTGGGTGGGGACTTGCAAACCACATAACAAAAAATGTGATTGAAATGTTTGCTACCTATCCTTTTGAAAATGGCTTTAAAATCTAACTATTAAGGGAATACTCTAGCAATTTAGGAAACATTTGCTAATCTACTCGCCCCATAAAAGATTGCCCATAAAAAATTATGCATGTCTGGATTGACATAAACTGAACTAGTTACAGAGGTAAACTGCAAGGCTAACTCTACTTAAAATGAAAAACAAAAAATTTAAAAACATGTTAAATTTAGCTGTTACCGGTACATAATTACCTGTGTTTGGTTTGCCAAATGCAGGTAATTAAGCCTTTGCAATCATTATCTTCTGTCAACAACTGATTGTTGGTCAAAACAATGTTCAAAATAATAAACAGTATTGTTTTGTTTTGTTTGGTGCAATATATTCCATTTTTGAAATAAGCTGTTTGGCTTAGTTTTTACCAGAAAGTAAAGCTTTTCAAAGAATGTTTAACAGATGCTTCTTGCAATGTTTATTTTTGTGTTTTTGATTCCTCTCAAGTCTGCTATGAAGGTAAGGTGACATGAGGTTTATCTGGCAAAAGTTTGGAAGCGTTTTGTTTTTCATGGCTGATGAAGCGTAGTGAATGTTCCAACCGTTAAAAGTGCCATTACTGTTCCAAAATAATACAATCTGCAAGTATCAGTTATAATGACCTTGCTGTAATTGTTTCTTATGATTAACCTGTATTCCTACAAAGTGTAGTTATTTGTCACTGAAGTGCTTAGCACAGCATACCAGTATGTAAAAAAAGCATGTGCAAAAATCTTGCTGCCTTGATAACTTCAGTACAGGTTCCTATTCTCAATTTCCAACTCGAACTTTATCTCCCAGTTGTTGTTTTTTTTTTTTTTTTTTATCAAGCAAATTGATTCCAAATTCTTATGAAGTGCTTTGTTGATTACTCTGCTGCACAAACCTACTGGCTGTACATTTTATTTGCTTTGCATGCACGACTCTTAATTTAGCCTTACAGGCCGATTGGACAAAAATAATTCAATTCTAAAGACACCCAAACACAAATTCAGGTAATGTATTTTGGGTCGACACAAAAAGGCCTATTTTTTATTTATTATTTGTTAACTTGCTAACTAATCCAGTTGATTTTCTGCTCATTTCACGAATTATCATATTGATCAAATTGGTGAATTCTAATAGCAAATGTCAGAAAAATTTAGTTAGATGTAGATGTAGAAAGTGTAAAAGAAAAAAAGTATCAAAGGCATCTATTTGTAAATAAAATAAGAACTGAAAGCTCAAATGCAGTTTCTTGATTGGCATGTAGAAAGTAATTGGTATTTGTTGATTGAGTTCCCCAACTAATTTCAGTAATTAGGCTGGGAGGTATTTGTGTGTGCAGGAGCAAGGTCAGTGAGTTACTGTAACTGTGTTTGTTAGCCTCTAAGCTCCTGGGGATTATTGGAAGCTAATTGCTTATCAGCAGCAGTGAACTCTTAAAAGTTAGCTGTGTACTCTAGCTGTGTTTCCAAGTCAGATAGATCAACTCATGTGAGACTGTTCAGGTATCTGAAGTTAAGGCACGATGACTTTGCACTCTCCTTTTTCCCTTTTTTAAAAATCCAGCAAGAAAACTTAACCAAACAATTAATTTTGGTCTGAATGTAAAAAACGTGCTTTTGGACATGTGAAGTATGTTTTTATCCGATTTTAAATGTGCTGTGATTTGGTGTGTATATGTGAGATCACGTGTGTGTGCTGGATCACTGTGCTGAAATAGATAATTTGGAGTGGAAAGACATTCATGAAATAGATGAAGCTCTTTTTTTAAATCTCCACTGCTCACAAGCACAAAATTAAAGACTTTGAGATTCAGGGTGCAAGTATCTATTGACTGGCAGCATTATGAAAGAGTCAAAACAGAGATTTGATTAAAGTTTAATCAAAAGATTTTATGAGCTATTTATGAGCGTACGCACACACACACACACACACACACACACACACACACACACACACACACACACACACACACACACTTTCTGTGAAAATCTCTCTGGCTGCAGTATTTTCTGAGAATCTTAAAGAGCAAGTTCATTACTTTACATGCATTTTCATGTAATCTGTCATGTCTTTGTTAGCAAATACGTTGTAATCTTGTCACAGTGATTTAAAAAAGAAAATCTTATATATGTTTTAATTACCACAATAAAAGAAGATATTTGTGTTATTTTTCCTAAAGGGATATTATAAAAGAAGAACAATGAAATGAGAGTAATGCCCACTCACTGACTCCAAACCCACAGTTCAGTTTTTTTTTTTCTTCAGCCAGATATTTCAGTGCCCCTTGGATCTTTGTCAGGTCAAAATGTTTTACATGGAATGAGTGTGTGGGTGTTACTCTATCTCCATAATTGAAAATATAATTCTGAAGAATTTTCAATCTGAGAACAGAAATGTGTTGTACCTGTCACAGTGGGAGAAGCAATGAGCTGACACATCCTTCCGAAGTGTGAGTGCACTGTAACAAAAGGTTAAGGTGGATATGAGGGGGAGACATCTTGAAAAAAAAAGGAAAACTTGTGTTGCTGAAATACTCTGGCCGATATACTACAAGCCAACAACATTCAAACATGATAAAACACAGCTTTTCTGTGATGTCAAGTCCAGTGCCAGTGCTTTTTCCCGTTATTTTTGTGCCATTGCGATCCACTGAATTATTAATCATAAGCAGTGCCATTTTTTATTCCATGTCCATGCTTTTTCTAGACTTGTATACAACTTCACTCAGCACTCAGGTAGCAACTGGCTAAAAGGAAATCTTTGCTTTTTGTGTTTGTTTTTATTTCTTTTTCAAGCATCCAACCTCTCCTGTGCCCTGCACCGTTTTCCTTCCCTGCCACATCTCAGCCATACACGCCTTCTGTCATTGCAGTTGTCTATCCCTAATAAGGTGACAAGTTTGTGACAGGAGATGCTTGCTTGATTTATTGGGTGCACTGTGTTCTTTTGGTGCATATCTGACTTGCATCTTCTTTTAGAGACATTTAGCACTTTCTCATCACCCTCTCAAGTGTTGTCTGGCACAGGCTCTGTTCTAAAAAAGCAAGGAGTATAACTTGTTTATATAAAACACTATGTGCAAAAGAATCTGCTCTTAGAAGCAATGCAACCATACAACCTAGACATTTATTATTAACTTTACTTGTACTTAATACGTATATATTTTAAAGACTATTTCAAGAGATTGGTCATTTTCTACAGGAATAAACAGTTAGAGAACTCTGACTGACAAATTAAGAGATAGCATACGACACAAGCCTATGAAGTCCGTGTCTTTTCTCAGTCAAGAAAACCACTGGTTAGAACCAGTATTCCAAGTCAACAGCATCTTTTGACAGAAACCTGACATTGTGGGGAAGCTTAAGTGCTGCTTTGCGTTTTCTGGTTTTCATGCACAATGACTCCTTAGGGCCCTTGCACTAAAAGCCATTAGCGCTCCCAGTGGTGTAAAACTTGCATGAATCTATAAATCTTTCAAGGCAGTGGATTGGATTTGTACTCCTGATAAAGGATAGGTTTTAGATGAACACTACTGGAGTTGAATCAAGTTGCCAGCAGTACAGGCTGTGATGTTTATTAAAACTGTGAAAGAACATGAAAACTTCTCTAAGGATTTGTTATTGAAAAACTGCAAAAGCCTCTTCAATGGATGGATCTTTAGCACAGACAGTATCTATCTGCTGTATCGTGTAAAATATTTAGATGTTACATTTTCATTTTTTTCCCATTTTCAACCAAGAACATAGGTTTTAGTTGCATCAGTTCTGGTTACAAACATAAAAAAATGAAAACAAAACAAAGAGATGACATAGTTCTGCCATACATGCCTAAATCATTCACTCAAACAAGCAACATACTGCAAACTACATGCTCCCCATACTTGTCTAAATTTATGTCTTCTGCCAAGATCTTCAACTTTAACACACTTTAACAGATCTGCCAGAATTAATAAGCACATGCAGGTGCTCTTAATTGCTGTGTTTCTATACTATTTCTATGTACTGCACTTTTAAGGTTACCTCTGGTATCTGCGGTAAAGAGAGACACTGAACAGTGCTAATGCCAAACTCTGAAGGACAGTAGGAGGGGTAGACAAATAGGGAGGTGGGAATCCAATCGCCCAGCACAAGGGCGAATTATCTGACCAAGGTGCTGAGAGTGGGGTGTCTTCAGCCACTAATTGATAAGAGCCTTCTATCTTTAGTAAGCAGCGGTGTTTGGCTCAGAACATCAAAACCTTGGCTGTGGCTGAAAGGCTTGTTGTGTCCCACTACCTTCTCATCCTAGGCTATCAAGGGAGGGTAAAAGTCAGGATGTCACCTTGCCAGGGGGTCACTTCTGTACTTTCCTGCCTGTAATGTTGGAGTTGTTTCCACTAATGTGAATTTGAGCCTTCTAATTCTTTGTGCTACATACACACAGACATTACGCCTGTAAAAATGGCCACAGTAGTTCTATAAAAAATATTGCACGCATAAGATGATTGTGGACATGTGGGAACAACTGATGTAGATGAGTAGCTGTTGAAGAAAGGCAAACATTTAGAAAGATGGCACCACTTAATGGAGCACTTCATACATCTGTTTTCAATCAAAGCAAATTAATATGACCAGATTATGACAAAAAGTAAAAATTGAGGTATAATTTAGGTCTAGGTATACAGCGATTCTTTTATTGTCATCAGAATATCTGTCAAAAGGTTTAAATTGACCTCAAGTCTCCCTATAGAATAAAATAGTTCAATTTTTGACTTAGCTTTCCCTTTGCATCATGCTCAGCCCAAAATGTGAGTTTTGCACGGAAGATGTGCATCTTATAAACTCTCTAACAAGTAGATGAAATCCGTGACAGTCTGCAATACATTCATTCTCCAAAGTGGAGAAAGGGAGCCCTTCAAATTTTAATGATGGCTAGGGTGGCATAAATCATGTCCAACCCTCTGGACAAATGTGATGTTTTTATCCCCACTCTAAGCAGGCTCAGAGAAGATTAATGTTGTTTACCACAAGAAATGTTACAATGTTACATTGCTATGTCTCGTTGCAGCCATGTTAGTCTAGACTCTCTACCAACCAATATGTTCTAGGCTGTATGCAAACTTAAAAAAATAATAATAATAATTTAAAGCGTTGTCATCTGGTTTAATAAAAACAGAGAAACCTTTGCTAGCATTAGATTGCTTCATCTGCAACAAACCACATTATGAAGGTATAGAATACTAAGTTCATGCCAAAGCCCAGTCCAGGTTTATTCCTAGAGGGAAGGTTAGTAATGTCGCTCTACACTACCTGCTGGGCTGAGCTAAATAATATGTTTTAATGAGGGGAGGGTTGAGGTCAGAGATTAGATAGAAATATCACTGTTGCACTGTATTCACATTGGTAACAAATTAAAGAAAAAAATTAGGCTGAACAACATAAACATTTTAGTACGGTGTTGGGCCACCACATTTCACTGGAAGACCACCAAAGTATGTTGGTGTTGATTCTACAAGTGTGTTGGAGGGGTAGAACACAATTTGTTCAAAATATAGTCCTTTGTGTAATTTCCAAATGAGAAGTCTAAGAGTGTTGTGTAAGATAGGTACCGTAAGCCTTTATTTAGGTTGACAACTGGTTACTGCTGAGGCCAGACACCATGTAGTTGCGATGTCATTGTCATGCTCAAACTATTACTGACCTGAACCATTACTGACATTATATTACGTTATAACAATATTTAAATATTTTATAGAATAAAGGTGATTACTCAGAACAACTTAATAATGATTTTCACACCTTTAATCACATAAAATGGAACCTGTGTCCAGAGCCACTATTTTTAATTTAAATATTTGTGATGCATTAAAAAGTGTCTTCACACAATGTGCATGTGCGATTTTACACAACTACTACTAGACACAAAAAAGAAGAAACTGGAACAATATAAAACCGGCCTCTGTTAGATCATGGATCAGGCTGGTCATTTTATAGGACTGTTATCTCCTTCACACCCTCTGAGCCCACAAACTCACCCGCCCAGCAGAGTTCCAGCTGGCTCTCCTGATTTATCATTCCTTTTATGGAAATTGTAGCACATCATTGGTTACAACCACTTTTTTATTATAACCATTTAATCAAATTATGGTTGCTTCCATTATATTTACCATTATTGTAAAAATTTTTTATAAAACAACACTGTGTCTGAGCAATGCACACATCTGCATTAAATTTAGCTTAAAAGTTTAAAAAAAATTTTTTTTTTTAAAAATTACAGCTTTTTCCCCTTTTTTCTATTTTTTACTCACAATTGCATGTCACACCATTCATTTTAATTATCATTATCATTATTATCTACATGCCGCACTCTATCTATCTATCTAATTATAATATTTAGTATAAATATTAAATATGGGTGACCAGAAAGCAGTTGAACATTACATGTCTATATGAATCAGCAGTGAGAATGTAAAAAAGTGTCTTGGAAAATCCCAACAATACAACATACTGCATTCAATTTGGTTTATGTTACACAATAATATGTTCTAACTGAAATGTGTATAGAATATAAATATCCCTTTTCCTGTTCTCATTTCTTTGACTATCTATGGTGAAAATGAAACGTTACAAAATGTTATGTTTTTTCACTAGCTGTAACAACTGAAATAAATTAAAAAACTGAGGGGCACAATAAACTGATTAGTAATGTTAGTAAAATTATTAGTAATGTTAATGCAGATACTGTCTGTTAATCTAGTAGTAGCTGTTATTATAGTCAATAGCTGCAAAATCAATCCATCAAAATGTTAAGTGTTTCAACTAATTCCAGGCAACTAGTTGACATAACTATTAAAATAAAGATATATATATTTATAATTTTTTTTCCATGTCACTGCGGTCCTTCAAACATCAAACAGATTTGAGGCTGAACAGTAACACATGAAAGGCAAATCTATTTGTTTATTAATCACCAGGGTATATCGCATAAAAGAGATGAAAGAGGACAAACTGTGTGCCATAGTCAGGGGTTTAAGTGGGTTGGTGGTTTTTAAAAACAACTGTTTTGTGTTTTTTGGGTGCAACACCGGAACGAGTGCAGATGTCAGTAAGTTGCAGTTGCCACGATTCTGTTTTTCACAGGGAAGAAAAGAAAAAGAGCTAATATGAGCAGCAATAGCCCTGATGAAGTCTCGACAAAAACTGAGTGAAAAAGCAGTCAGAAAACTCCAAATAAAACCTGTGCTTTTTTGGAACTTATTTCTAAAGATCTCTTTAAAAATTATAAGACAGTTTGTTCCTTTGAAACAAAATATAAAGAAATATTATTTTTGCCTCTATTCACCACCACAATATTTTATTGGGAATGCAGATCAAATAATCAAGACTTTTAGTTTGGATTTAAAGAGCTGGGAAAGTACTTTATTAACTATTTAAGAATTACATTTGATCCTCTCTTTCAAAAGCTCAAAAGTAGTTGGACAAGCTAACATAGTTTTCAAATGAATATTGCTTTAGTAATTAAATTAGTATTTTTTGGCATTAATGCCTGATTCTTAGAACTCATAGACCACCAAATCAAATACCGTATTTCTTTCCTCGAGATGCTCTGCTAGTCCTTTACTGCAGTCACTTAAATTTGCTGCTTGTTTGTGGGTCTCTCTACATGCAGTTATGTCTTCAGTAACTGAAAAGCATGCTCCATTGGTTTGAGATCAGGTGGTTGACTTGGCTATTGAAGAATATCCAATTTCTTTGCAAAACTCTAGGGTTGCTTTTGCAATATGCTTTGGGTCATTGTCCATTTGCACAGTGGAGCACCATCCAATCAGTTCTAGAGCATTTGGCTGAATCTGAGCATAGAATATAGCCTTGTACACTTCAGAATTCACTCTGCTACTTTTATGAGCAGTTACATCATCAATAAACACTACTGACCTGGTTTAATTGGCAGCCATACATGCCCATGACATAATATTACCCCACCATCATGTCCTACTTCATTTGTATCAACATTTCTTTTGACCTCATATTTAGATTTCCAGTGAAAAGATGAACACTTTGAATCCCTCCAAATCATTTGTCTGCTTGATAATTCATGAGACAATGAGAGAGCAGCCCTCACAGGGCCATAAAACTGCTTGCCATCCAATTGTCCAATTACTTTTGAGCCTGTGAAAATGAGGCTTATTGTATAAAAAGGATTGTAATTCCTAAACAGTTAATGCTATACTTAAAATAAAACTGAAATTCTGCACTTTCTGCAATTTTGCAATTTTCCAAAATCTTGTGGCCCTTACTGTCTTAGACACCAAGCTGATGCCGACAGACACAAAGGTATACTCGTGATGCCTGTAAATTCAGACTTATTCTGACATCAGCTGACATGCACTGCAAATCACTAGACTGGCAGATCTCAGTCCTCTCTCATCCTTCACTGCACTCCCACTTCTTTCTGTTACTTCACTATGATTAATGCCCCAGCACTGTCAACAGCATACACCACAAGTTGCTTATTGAATGTAAAAACATTCAACGACCCTTCTCAGGTGGGTTTGGCGGTTAGATGGAGTTCAACCACCACAAATCCTTTCAATGTCCTTCTAAGGCTGTTCACACAGGAGAAGAAGATAAAGAAATTACAGGCTGAACGCAGCCATAGGCTCCTTTTAACATCAAATTTCAGCCTTTGTAGTCAAGTAATTTATAGCCTCCTACAGTATTTTAAATCCAGAAACTCCAGGTTAACTTTTACCATTGCCTTCCTCTTTTTAAGGCATATTACAAGAAATGTGACCCTATCACTCTAACTCCTCAATTAACATCTAAAGGAAAGTGCAAAACCAAAGAGTGATGTCCTCCTCTGAAACCTCTGTTTTTCATAACTTGATAGAAATTCACCAACACACAAATGCTGCTACAATTTTCACAGATGCTTGCATTAGTATTCTACAGGGATGCATTCCAGTGACATGTAATACATCATAGTCACCAGGAGGCATTTCCACTGCAGAGTTTACGTGCAAATGGGCAGAGCATGTTCGAATGTTTTACGCTATACCCTTTATCCTAAAAATGTCCTCTGAAGTTTCAGGATAGAGGTATGTAAATGCATGTATGTGCAACCACATGGTGACATAAAACTTACTCAAACGGTAGTACTACAAATGCACTCCACACATCACCAAGCCCCCCCACCTGCCAGCACTCACACACCAGCACATTGCACATCGGGGTCATAGAGTCCTCGCATCATGGGATATTTGTAAAATGTGATATGATGGAAGGTTGTGTGTGTGTGTGTTTAGGGACAGGAGTGTTCTCACCTCGAACAGTGAGCCAGGCAGGAAGGCTGAATGCCCTTGAGTAACCTTCTAGGTTTTACTGTGCTTTCATGAGAGTTTATAAATCATCGCGATCGTTTTATTTTCTTTTTTGTTTCTTTTGTTGTTGTTTTAATACTACTCTTTTACAACATGCAGCCAGATTGACAAGGCAAATGTTTACCCCTGTAAAAAAAAGCCTATTAGAAATACTGTCTACAATTCACTGGGTAATGAATTTCAGCATAGCTGCAAATAATGAAAGGATATGTGTTGTCTTATGTCAGTCAGGATGGAGAAACAATGAAAAATATTTTCAGTGGACACATTAAAATGAATTACTCTTTTGGGGGACATAAACACAGTACACCACTGTAGTTCTTTCAGGTGAATGGAAAATATAGAAATTATCATATTGATTGCTTTTCACCTCAATGAGGAGATTTCCATCTTTATTTCATAAAAACTGTACATAGCAACAAAGGTTGGGGAAAAAGAGAGGTTTAATGGCATTCACTGACAGAGACTCTTCGTCTAGACACACAGTTTTCAACAGAAACCATAAAAGAGCAGCTCTCCACAAATGCTCTCTACAATGTAAACAGCTCAGGCCCAAACATCTCTACTCAACAACACATTTGCTCGCTAAGGCTCCCACTCATATATTCATGTATTCATGTGTTTATCAGAACTTGGCGGCTTGCATTGCCATTTTCTCCTTATAATGACGAGCGAATGCACTTCCATAGTGGAATGGAAATAATCATGGATCCCATGAAAACCCAGTGACACGTTTGCTTGGTTTTTTTTTGTGAGATAGAGAGTAGGCAAAGGAAGTGATGAGAACTCTGTTGTGAAAGGCTAAATTTAACCTTGTATATGCATTTTTTTTTCTTTATTTTTTTTCCCATACCTGCCTCACAAAATAGTACCACCAAAAGCCATTGTAAGTTTAATTAACGCTCTCATTGCGGAGCAGGGACTTACTTTTTTTGTGTTCTTTTTCTGTTGTTTTTAGAATAAACTACATAAAAAGCTACAGTTTTAAGGGGCAGACATTAGAGAAAACCTTTATTTAAACACAAAGACTTAAATCATTCATTCTAAATCAATGAATTGCGTCTTTATTTAAATGCAGTTTTCTCTCTTCTCTTTGTTTAAATATATATTTTATTCTTTATTCTTTTTAGCTGCTGTTTGTCTTTACCCTTATCCTTTTATATCTATCTCTAACACTAGTGGGCAGTCAAATTCCACACAGGCTCATTGTGCACTATACCTTGATACCAGAATGTTGCACACATCTCATCCACATACAGCTCCCACCCCTCTTCCGTTTTCGTCTTAGACCCACTGTTCTTTTTGTCTACTTCCCTCAGGTCTTCAGCTACTCAGTTGAGTTGTATAGCTGAAGAACAGCTGCAGCCAGCGCTCTGCCAAGCAAGGCAATCAACAAACTGGTGAGGGAAAATGTCATGCTAGTGAGGAGTGAGAAAATGGCTTTTTAATTAATGTTTTGATTTTGGGCAGTATATCACTCTTGAGAAAAATGACTGTGCTGAGTGGCATTTAAATGAAGGGGTTACAACCACTGAATGACCATTCAAAGTCATCCTGGAGCTGGATTGGCTATTAATTAGGAAATGTTGATGAGGAGGAAACACACAAACACCCTCCCTAAACGTGAGACAAGAGAGGGGAAATACGAGCATTAAGAAAGGTTAATTTAATTTGAAATCTGAGTAATATGATTTTGTGTTGAAAGAGATTTAGCATGGCTTTGAAAGCTGAATCTCCTACCAGTTATCAGCAATTATTACCACCATTCAAAAATTATAATGTGATCAAGGTAGAGGAAATAAGTCTTTACCACGACACCAACATGGTGGAGAAGTGATTAACACTGCTGTCACACAGGAAGAGCATCCTGGCCTTTCTATGTGAAGATTGCATCTTGCAAGCTTGCATCCTGCACAGGAAGTTCCTGCGTACTCCACCTTCATGCAACAGTCGAAAGCATGTTTGCCAGGTTAATTGGTGATTCTAAGTTTTCCATAGGTGTGAATGTGTGAATGGTTTTCCTGGGTGTAACCCACTTCTCGCCCTACGACAGATGGGATAGGTTCCAAGCACCCAGGTGGTTAAGACCCTAATATACACAGAATAATGAATGATGTTCACTAGTCAGTAGTTCAGATATTATGTGCACAAACAGATATAATATGAAAAACACATTACTACTCTAAAGGTTTGAGGTTCTGGGTCATATTTGGACCTACTTAGCAAACCTTTGAACCATCCAACCATCCAAAACTAAGCTGGAATATGGTTGGATGTGCATGTCGACCCCTTCTTCTGACCCCAAAGACTGTAGGAGTTAATGTGTCTTGTTCTGGATACTAACGCACAGCAGTTGTGTTTACCTTAGGCTAAAATGCTGCCTTAGTGCCCTAGGTTCTCAGGAGTCAGTATCAAAATTGAGAAAGTGGCTTAACAAGAGTTAGCATGTTTCTTAGAACACATAACTTAAACAGTTTATTGTAAAATTAAAATCGAGGTAAAATCAGGAAGATCGTCTTTGCTACCAAAAAACGCTGAATAAAAAATGGTGTACCTATTTTTGCTTTCTGGTATTTAAATGTAACTTTTATATCTATGAAGTGGGAAAGCAGCTCTCCATAGGATCCTGTACATAAAAGGGTCATACTGACCTTCATCGCCTTTACATGTTGGGCACTCAAAGCAGCCATTGAGTTAGTTAAAAATCAGTGCAGGGGTAAAGCTCTTGGGAAGATAAGGGTTGCTTGTCTTTTGACAGTGTTGGGTTCTGTTAAGTCTGTAAAATATCACATGGATCATATTTATCTGCATTTATTTATATGCAAAAAAAGGTGATGAATGGCTGTGTGTGTGCCAACTGTGTCGGAGGGGAGGGTTACTTTTTTGTCATTTGGTAATGTTGAGAAGATTGTTAGTCTAACTTAGATTTCTGGGGGGCGTACAGGCTTCAGCAGGGAGGTGGTTCAGACTTTTTTTCCTCCTCCTTTACAAATCCTGTTTGACTCTGTTGTTTTTAAACTTTATCCTACGGTTTCTCACTAATCATTCTTTTGATTTTTTTTTTATTTTTTAGAAATAAAATAGCCTCCCTAAAAGGAACTCCATCTGGTTATATGTTGCTTCACTTCATCCTGGCTGAGCTAACACATAGCAGACTGAGAAGAACAACACTTTAATTAAGAATCTACAAGGCATAGTGCCTGGCCCCATTCTAACGCAATAGCAGCAAGTGATGTTAATACAATGTTAGATGAGTTGACTGTTCAATCATGTGGTAACCCATCACTATTGTAGTTAAAACAATTACACTAAAAATAACTTTGGACATTGTTGTAATGTTATAACCTTATTGCAAGCATTAGCTTTGTAGTCGACATGACTAATGGGGGTATTATGGAACTGACAGGTGAACAAAGAGAAGCGGTTGCATTGAACAAATTTGTCTGGATCATTGTTCGAAATATAAACTACACTTTACAATATCTGTGCAGCAATGGCTGCACTATATATAGATCCTGCAAATCTACAGTGTTAAGTTTCTATGTGTGTTTTCTTCAGTACCTTGAGGGAGGGGTGCTGCTTTCTGCTCTGCAAGGCAGTGATAAATCACTAGCCAGGTGAAGATGAAAGCCTGTGGGCCAAACTGCTTTACTGGAGACTTCATAAGTTGCCAGCTGATCATGAAAGGAGTGAACAGTCTTCAAAAACCAGACTGTTCTGTGTTGGTCCGATGGAGTTTTACTGAGTGTATGACTAATATGGCAAATGCAATGTTCCCATAATGTCATCTTTGAACATCCTTTAGATTACTAAGATGTTTGTATTGCATATATTCCAAAACAATACATTGTAACAGTAACTCTGACAGAAGAAAACATTCAAAGGATTTAAAGATCGACTGTCGAGACTTCACAGAAATATGCCAATCACTGATGAAATTTCAACCTAAAATAAAAATACATAAATAAAATGCATGCCACTGATTAATAACATTGTGTCCTGAACAATTAATGACACACATAAGAAGGAGCTGATGACAGATATCAGATTGTGCATAAAAACAACTTATTTGGTTTATCTATGTCCAAGAAAATAAACCTGTGAAAGACTTATTATTTAGTGTGGCTATTACTATTGGAATTAAAGGGTGACTATATGATTACATAGCTGGAGCTACACTTGAAAGCCGTGAAGGCACAGTGATCATTGGGGTCATGAACGTGCTAGGCAGGAACAGCAGAGTGTTAAAAAAAAATCAAGGAGGCAGCATGCCACTGTGTGGAGTTGTTTTATTTTAAGATTGACAGGTATTACTATGTAAAGGCATACCAGTGAACTCTTGACAAAGAAGTGGGAGGAGTTAAGTGTGTTCTCAGCTGTATTAAACTCAGCCCACATATATATCTGTTTATTTTTTAATAACTCTGCATTGACAGTAGGGTGGTACACGTGCACTTAAGAAGTCAGATTTATTCAATGAGTGGACTGGACTCTTGATCAATGACTGGATTCTCACATTGTGATATTTGGCAGTTATGTTTTCACCAGCACCCCAAATTCTTGAAACGTTATGCGTCTCAGATCACCACATCCAGGAAAATACCCTGAAAATACCCATTTTCTAAGGTTTCCAAGTGTGTTGGAGTATGTGAAAGAAAAAAATGTCACAACACAAATGTGAAACATTACACTTATCGAAACAAATTTAGTTGTGCTTGATAACGTATCGCTATTATTCAAAGTGGAACTATTCAGGTGCCAAACAGACAAAGCTTGAGAGTTGTCCACCAGCTATTGGACATGGTACAGCCACTGGTTGCTAGTAAAATGTATATTCCCCATTTGGTTGGTAGTGGTCTTTGGAGGTTGTTGTATGTTGCTGGGGTACTTTGGTTGCAATAAAAGCACTGCCCTAAACAAGTAATAGTGGTTACTTTGGTTGTTAGCATATTGCCACAGTTACCTGTAGTTTTCTATGTTTGTCTGCAAATATTCGCTAACTACTAGCTAAATGGTAGAACAACTCTATCAAGTGTGAGTCAAACCAGAAATGAAGAAAGTTTACTTTCAGAATAAAAATTGAAAGCACTGAAACCAAAATGTTTCAGTTCAGTTCATATTGGTCCAGTTCAGTTCAGTTAGATTCCATTCAATTTTATTTATATAGCAACACACAGCACTTGCCTCAATGTGCCTTATATTGTAAGGTAAAGAACCTACAATAATAGACAGAAAAGAGAGAGTGTCTGTCTCCCAAATCCAAACTGGGCGCTCGTTCTACTGAAGACAGCACTGAAAGCTGATACCTCTGCCTCCCATTCTACTTTTAAATACATTTTAAATTGTAGGAACCACAAGTAAGCCATGGGTCTTTTTGTGTGGATGCCTTGTGTACTAGACAAAACATCTATTTTGCTACTCAACCCATTCACAAAAATATATGTTTAAGAAGTGGGATCCTCTTCTTTCCCTAAAGGCAAAGTAGATCCCTTTTGTTTTACACGGGACTGGAATGGAATAATCAAAGAGATCAAGAAGCTGATTCAGGAAATGACAGTAAAAATGATTAAGGCTTATTTATACAGAAAATCACTCTTCTTAAAATGTAAATATAGAGCCTTTTATAAATGTGGTATGGAAAGTTTATCAGTTTAGATTAAAAAAAAAACTAAAATAAATAAATAACATGAGAGATCAGCCTCAGTGCACTTTGTGATATCCGCTTCATTTGGTGTTGGTCAAGAGTGCTAACGTCAGTTTAAAATCTCCTGTGGGATCTTTTGATTTGGGCAACAAATCAAAAACAGAAAAGTTTTATACGACAAATGTAATCATTCTTTGTTTCAATTTGCAATGAACGTTAGCCCTAAAAGGGCTAGTGACAGTTTGTGAAAAAGTCATATCAGGTCAGAAGAACATTTCTTTTTAATTAATAACAGCTAAAACCCTAAAATGTGTGAAAAAATGTGACATCTATGAGTCAAACCTAGTTCTCTGCTGTAAAAGTGAAACAAATTCAAACCATGAAGCCATATACCAACAGACTGAAAATTCATATTCAGGTACATAAAATAACATTGAAAAATTTCTGTTAAGGAACATTAAAAAATGTAAAGTTATGACATGGCATCAACTTAAATTAAAAAAAAGAGGATGAAATAAATAAAATGGAAACATAATTTACAGAAAGTTAAAGATCGGATCTAATATCGTAACAGGTGAAAGAAGCATAATTAAAAGTTTAATGGTATGAAAAAAATATCTGTACAGAGACCAAAATCTATTGAAACATCAGTTGGCATGGTTGTATCCTTAGCACTGGGTGATGGATCAAAGCATTCTCAAATCAACTCCAACACAGTCACCCTAGTTCAACAATAACTTTTCGGTAACTCTCATTAAGTTGGTGTCACCTTACATTTTTAGATCTACTAAATCTCATCTGAGCGATGATATGTTTATCCTCTGAGGTTTAGTTTTGAGTTGCTACATCAAAATTGTTAATTAGGTTCATTAATTCACGAAATACTTCTGGAATGCAAACACACGGTATCTTAGAGTGTGGGAGATTTCAAGGGTGTATTTTTCTCTTAATTAAAATATTAATAAAGACCTCTCTGCAAAGGGCTGAATGTTCTGTCTTCTTTGCTCTGTCTCTGAATTGCTTAGCAGACCTTGAATGATCCAGCTCATTTTCTTTTGGAAGTAAACGAGCTTTTAATGAACAGACTGGACATTTTCATCATTGAGCTTATGCCTTGTTCTTTTTGAATCATAATAAGTTCTGTAATTGTAAGTATTATTTGTGAAGCCACGGTGTTAGATAAACTCACAGTGTCTCTTGAATTTACAGATGGTTGATTTTGATCAAATGTTGTATTTTAACCATCACTTCCACCATCACTTCCTCTAAAGATTAATGTTTTCCCCACAACTGAATCAACATGTCTCTAGCAAGTCAACAGAAAATATTATCTAAACAACAAAGCTAGCGTTTCCTTTCTTGGCTGTTGCACAAGATTGCATCTATAAATGTGTCATTAAGTCTGCTGGCAGTAAATAGATGCAACAGCCACAAAATGTGGCTGTCTGTGTTCAAAACTTCAATCCTTTAAAAGCAGGAAGAGGAAGCCTTTGGATTCACAATGGTTTCTGACATTCGTTTTGGACAATAGTAGTTAAAATGGGTTAATGTAATAAATTAAGAGCACAGTTTAAATTGCTAATATGTCTGTTAAATACCACACAAGTGGCATTCTTCAAGAAGCCTGATGCCCAAAGAAGTATAAACAGGTATACAGTATACAGTCAAATGTAAACATTTTATTTGTTGGGATAACTCAGTGCTTTTAGAAATTACATCAAAAAGCACTGTTCAAGCTAACACTATAAGCCTTGTAACATATAACAAAGGCTGATTTTGACTCTAAAAGTGGGTCATGATGATCAGGTTCAAAGAGAGTGACTCATGCATTACTCATGGTAAGCAAAAGTCGCAAGGATAACACAAGATAAACAATGAAATGAAGCGCATAGGCTTGGAGTTATTTAAAGTATTTAGATATGTCCTTCTATGTGCTGTTGATGATGTAACCTACCAGTGGTATAGGCCACCCTTGTGGCCTTGCATGAGCTATGAAATGTTTAAAAGTGATTGTAAAAGCTCAAAGACCAAAATAAAAATTACACTCTAAGGGCATGCAGAGTAATGTGAGAGGTAAGAGGTAAAGCAGAATTTCTAAAAATACAACCATGTGTAAAGATATACTGATATTGTCTATAAGATTAACTTTTTTTTTGGCCATTGACTCTTGTATTATGTTGAATTTTGATTTGTTCTGCATAGGTTTAACATTTTTTTGATATGTTTTCCATCTATCCATGGCATTAAACATTTATAATTATGGTTGATGTTAAAGCTTTGGCAACACTGTTCAGCCTGTTGCTTGTCCAAAAATGACTTACTATAGTTTTGCATAACTGTCCTCACGGGTATGGTTAGGAAAACACTGCAGTAGTGAATAAAAGAAAGAAATACTTTATTTGAGAGACTGTTTTGTTGTCTAAGCCATGGACATCGTCATCTTTGAATGTCAACTTTGTTACAAAGAAAACACCAATTAATCTTACACATGTTTGATGTGACCTGCCAGGAAACCATAGTTGAAGGTGAGCAATGTTGAACTAACAACTAATGGTGTCAGTACGATAAGAATCTAGTAGAAAACATTCTGCTAAATTTGCATGGCTGTTGTTGTTGTAAACTACATTTTGACTTCAATTATACAGACAGAGTATACGGAGTACAGACAACAGAAAGCTGTAACAAACTCAGAGAAAGAAACTGAGACAGTAGCATGGAGGAGGAAGCAGTTACAAAGCAGGTGGGTTTTACAAAGAAAGAGGTTTCCAAAGCCTAGCGAACACACCAGATATCTTGTCAAAATTGATGGAATTATGAACACAGAAAACTGCTATGCAATACCATCTGGAAAGCATCTGATTGGCAATAGCATGATAATAATCCTGCAAGTGCAATAAAAGTATACCTGAAAAGGAAAACAGACAGTAGTACACTTTAAGTCACAAAGCAGTGTAGGATCATCTTGACAGGCAACAGAACAAAAGGCAGCCTACGTGCAGAAGAGCATTAGAATGTCCTTCAAGAAAGCTTGCATCAGACAGTTCAGGCTATACAGAAGAATAAAAATGGTCATACCAAATATGGACTTTCAAGCTCATAATAAATGTGCAAATACATTTTTTTCCCTTTCCTACTGTATTGCTACATTTATTTTTTCCCTAGCAAAATACAAAGAAATGACCGGTGACACTAGATGTTTGCACAGTATGTAGGTAAGCAAGGCCGCAAGAAAATGCATTCAGTTTTCAAAATGATAGACACTGTGTAGACTATATGCTGTGCTTCTGCAAAGGTGATTTAAAGCTGTGCAAAGAACAAACCTGTGTTAGAGATGCAGCATCACAGATGCATTTTTTTAAAGGTAATGATAGTTGGAGCAGGACTGCTAGCACTACCAGACTGGGCAAAGAGGGAAGTCGGCTTTACTTGTCAAGGAGAGCAGTGTTTCTTGGAAAAAACTCAGGATCACAGAAAGATGCATGGTTGACCACTCAGTCAGAACTATCTGGGAGCTGGACTTCAATGACTTTGTCAGTGACTTCTCTTTAAATAATACCAGAGGAAAAGAAGAATCTGTGGTTTAGGTAGAATATTTCAGTCCAGCTTATTTAAGGTAAAAATTTGTGTTTGAATCCTTCAGATACTGTGCTGTAGACGCCACGTGTAAAAGACTGCTTTTCATGGCAGAATAGCAGTAAAATTAAAATAACAAAAAATGCTCAAGGGAATACATGGTCTCTGGTTCTATGTTACCATGTGTTATTGTATGACCAACTTACAAATTAAATAAATAAAAATGTCTTATAAAAGTGATAATAAAGTATCAGGTTTATAAGCAGTAGAGTACTAGAGGAGTACACTTAAAATCTCAACAATTCCCATCTACTTGGTCCAGTCCAGTCCTGGATTAAGGCTAATTCTCCATCCTGGTTTAAAGTTCTGCAGCGATCCCAGCTGACAATTACTGACACACAAGAAAACACTGTCTTCTCCACTTTCATCAAGATAACATGATACATTTCTAAATCTAATTTTCAGTTGTTGCATTATCATATAATCACTTGCAGTGTTTGTCTCTGCTTGAGAAAAGGGCTTCAAAAAGCTATGAAGTCATTACAGGATGCCAATCCCTAGAACAGTTTCCAGTCATTTTTCTTTAAATCATTCCTCAAAATTCCAGGACGTTCTGACAGAAAATTGGGTGAGGGTGTGCATGTTTGTGCGTTGGGAGCATATGGTACTCACTGTGCCTAACAAGTCCACATTAGATGAAACTGGATTTTGATGCTGCACTATTTAGAGTTTTGCAAAATCTTTTTTTTTTTCTTTTTAAAATTTAGATGCAAAAAGTATGAGACTTTGCACATACTGTTTGGAAACTTTGCAAAAACCCTTGAACTCCAGCAATAAGAAGAAATCTTATGTAGGATAAAAGAAAAAAAAGAAACAGGAAAGTTGATTTTCACTCACACTGTCACACTGTGATAAAATGTTGATCTTTTACTTATGCTGTAACTATCAAGAAAATTGCATTTTTTAGATGCCAATACTACTACTACAATTAATATTCAATGAGCAACTCAAATACTGGAAAACATATGAGCAGTTCAGGATGAGAGTGCATTTAATCTTCCCTTAGCTGTGCTAAAAACATTGAAACTAAATTGTCAAGGGATGCTTTGTGATGCAAAATGTGGGGAATATAATTTTTGTACTGTTGCACTAAGATGCTCTCCGGGAGGACTTTTTATTTGAACATTAGTTTTAATCCTTTATTGTGCCTAACATGCTTGACCAAATATAAACATACAGGAAAGCGTGTAAGACTAAGAAAAATTATGTGTTTTTGAAATCCAAAAAAATGAATAGTTAACACTACCAACTCTTTAAAACAGTAAGCTTTTGAGAAGAACAATTCAGGTGATTGGCTACAATCTGTTATATGTAAGTACAATGACACTGAAAAAAATGTAATAGGCCATTAAGAGTTAAAAAATAAAGGAAAATATAATTTAAAGATAATAAGCTACTCTATCAAATGTTTTTAGAAGTCAAAATTTGCCCGGACTAAAATACCTTCAACATGATCACTGTTTTTTTCACAGATATTACAAACCTCTTTTAACTTTACTGTTATTTGCACACTGTAAGGAATTTTACTATTGCTGTGTGGAAATCACAAAAGTTATTCAATTGATCTCCAGGTTCTCTGATACAAAGTGTCCAAAGAGGCACCTGTACTCACACTTGCAGCCAATAACAGAGCAATTGATGTCCTGTCCTCACACCTGTCACATTTTGGGGTTAGCATTAGCAGAAGCAGCTGCAGTGAGAACATAATGGCAGACTATGAAGTAGATGTGTCAAGCTGATATGCCAGCAGAAGATATATGTATATTGATAACTAACAGAAGAGAAGTTTCAACCAGACATGACAGGTAATGTAAATGCAGTTCAAGAAAAAAGCTATGGTGTAGACAATGGTCTTTAAAAAAACAAAAAAATCAGAAGCATAAAAATGCTTTATAACAGAATAAAGGATAAGGAACAAGGAACAAAGAAAAAAATCATCAATAAGTATAAATAAGTAATTAAATTATATACCTTCTCTCCCTTATGTTTCAGGCATGATCACAAAATTTAAGTCATTCTAATATTGATAAGCCTATTAATTTATTCATTCACATAACTCATGATTCATTGCCACCTTTCCTTTATAGCTTTGGCTGCAGCACATGCAGTATTTTTTAGCTTGGATTATATTTTTTAACTCATTCATTTTAGTGAATGTGTTATTCTTATGATAAATATGCAGCTCAGTAATTGGTCTTCCTAGGGCAACACTATTACTATTACTGCTATTTTGGAAAACCTGGGTTGACTTAACAAGCTAATAAATCACCATGGTGTGAATATTTAGTGTGATTACTGTTATTAAGTTTAGTTAAGCTGGGCATCCTGGGTGTTTCCCTTCAATGGATGTTCTAAGTTGTTCACTTTCAGTTACCACCTACTGGAGTTGGACGTTTTGGCTGTCAGTTTGGAAAACAGTCTCTTTACCACTTCTACTTATGCTGAAGAAGGATTGCATTAGACCTGATTGGTCAGTTTCAAAGTGATGCTAGAAAAAAATCTGAATGGCTTGTAGAAGATTTGTTTTGTTGTCAGTGACTCTAGAGAATGGCACAGGAAATGTCTCAAACCACCCCAGCTCCTTTTTTTTAAAGCGCTTTTATTGGAGCTTCTAAAATAAAATAAAAGAAAGGCTAGAGACCTTTTAAAATATTCAGCTAAAGAATAAGAGTAGACGCTTATAGGCAAAAGCAACTTTACAATTTCCCCCCAAGCTAAAACATTCACAACTGAGATTTTCACATCAACAGTTCCAATGTTAAAACACATTTTCCATCTTTGCAGTGAAGCATTTGCCTGATCTTAACTAGTTTGATGCTGAAACTGATTTGGACAGGTTAAGACTGATGAGGTGTGCATAGCCTGTGGCAACTGTTTCAAGTTGTGTGAGTGTGGAACAACCCTGCCTGTCACCAGTGATGATCCTCAACAACAGAGAATAGCGACAGCAAGATATTTCCATCTTAATCATTCCTTCATCTGTCAGCTCCACCCTTAGGGGGGAATCGGTGGTGTCATTTGGCAATGCAAAGCCCACCTCCTGGGGTAATTAATATATGGAAGACCTGTTGTAAACACTTGTGATGTTAAGATTCTTGTTTTTCGTGTTTTCATTTGGGAAAAACAATTTGCATTTATACATTCATAAAGACATTTTCTGTTCTACTTTTTCTGCTCTCACTACCTTAACAGCTCACAGAGGGACTGTTAGACAATTTAAAAAAACAGAATGTTAAATATATTAAATATTTTTCTATCAAAACTGGATCGTGTTACTACTTGTGAGTAAAACTGTAAGCTGTAGTGACGAACCTCCTTGTAATTATTACCTAACTCAGGAAAAGTCAAAAGTGGGAGATATGGACAACTACTGGGCCACCTACAGATTAATCCATGCCATGAAGCTCCTGATACATAGTTGTGCTGATGTTAATATTACATCTTAAGTATTAATAACAAATACAACTGAAAATTCTGGGGTGTAAAGGAGCTATTGAGTAACCAGACTTTGCACAATATACACTCTGAAACGTCATGTGGCCTGCCACTTCAGAGATGTGGGTGCAGGCAGACTTCATGAGTAGATGTTTGATTTTACAAACCTGCTCAATGGGACTGAAAACACCTGAATTCAAAGATTAAAAGATTTCTTGGGCCAGTACTTTTGTCCATATATTGTATTTCTGGCAGCTGGCATCAGATATTTTGCTCAGGAGTTACTAAAGACCAAAAACAAGAATGCTGTAAGCAGAATTAAAACTGAGTGAATGTTGGATCTCATAATTAAATTATCTGAAATTCTTTTTCTGTTTTTGTTTGTTTGTTTTTTATTTCATTACCTATTTTATGTTTATTATATTATTTACAGTACTTCAGATTTCTCTTCAGTGAAGCCATGTTCTTCAGCTAAATTTCCTTTGACAAAGAGAGGGGTACGATCAGATTCAACATTATTCTGAAAGCTGTCTCCATCTCACCTGGGTTAGATTTTGGTTAGGTTTTATTTTGGTTTGACATGCTGGTGCATATGCGCAACATTCAGAAGTTATGAATGCTGTATCCCTGAAGATACTTTTAGCAGTGTAAATAAGGACTTATGCCAAGAATAGTTAGAGTAGTAGATATACTACCTAAGCTAGTAGCATCACACCCAACATGTGAGAGAGTTTAGGGCATCTATTGAGTTCAGCTGCCAGGTGGATGATGACCAAGTTCAAAATACAAGCTGGTTAGGAAAAGTTTTCAGGTCAGTTTTCAGGGAGTGAGACCTGTAGTACTATAGCCACCACATGTGCATCACAGAACTGATGTTAAAGGAAACCGTCTCTGAGACGTCGGTAACTATGTGTAAGCAGCAGTATTCGATGCTGTGCTCAGTGTAAACATTTTTGTTTCTGTTATCACCTGTGATACGACACATTATATTATAATATTACTAACTATATTATTACTATATTGTTTTGTAAAGTAAATATTTTCTTACAAAAAGCAATACATATAAATTAAAACATTAATAATGATCAATAATTATAATTTCTTTGTTAGGGTAAAATAACTATTTGATCAGCTATCATATTAGCATTAATCATTGACAATAATATTAGCAATATTAAATTGTGGTTATGAAACATGTCTATGCCTGACATATGCCTATGTCTATATATTATAAAATAACTTAAAAAAAAACCCCTTTAGTTTATTAAGATTGTATAACTGATCCGAGTACAGAATAAAATTCTTTAAGAAAATAGTTTTTTCTTAAAATGAATAAGAAACAAATAAAAAACTACACATTTTGATAAACTGCATTCCTTTATCCAGTTATTTCAAATTGCTTCAGATACCAGATTGATTGCCTAAAATAACAGCGTAATTAATATAATTTTTTGTTAATTACATTGAAGATTGTCACTGATTCAAGGCAATAAAACTGACAAAATTTGTATTCTCATTTAGTTGAGATGGTAATACTATTTCTGTAATGACATTCATTCAATGGCCCCTAATGTACGTTTCACTCTATTACCCTCATATTTTTGAAATTTAGTTTTTAAATTAATATTCCATTTTTATGTAAATCATTGAACAGCATTTTTAAAGCTTCATTAGTTTGTTGTACTAATTTGACGTTGAGATGTGCTCCACTGACTGACCACATTGATGAATTTTTCATACACCATAGGATTAAACTCTCACAACACAAAGTCAAACCAGACTCCTTGAGTCTCCTTCAATATGACCGAAACGGCAAAGAAAAATAAATGAAGAGATAGCGATGTGCTAAATGGGTTCAAATGTATGTCGCAGTAAACCATTACAAGGTCACTGATACATTTAAATGCTCCAGAGAAGAGGGAAAGAGAGGAAGGATTGATTGAACAGATTCAACGTCCTGCTCTTCTCATTAGACTCATTTCTCAGATGCCTGGGGTTAATTACCACACACACACCTCACGCTGTTGTTCCACTTACATCATAATTACTGTGGCAAAGATTGAGAGCAATCTAAAGCTCGTGATATGAAGCCGGCCACCATCAACCAGCCATACACACATACAGACATTAACAGATAATGTATATACATTATACAAACACACAAAATTCACAATCAGTATTTTCTGCCTGAATCCTCCCATATATTCCCAAATCCCTCACCCTCCCCAGGAGCCAGCTGTTTTTGGGATTGATTTCATTTATTTAATGACAGCTGTGCTAATGACCCTTTGCACATGGCTGATGGTGTCACCGACACCACAACATCTCAGGAATGAGGATTGGATGAGGGCCTGGAGAATAATGGCTGGATGATATTGAAGAGGGCACAATAAAATAGGGGGTGCACAACAGAGGAATGAGGGAAGCTGGAGACATGCATGCAGGCGATCTTTGTCTTTCTCAAACAAACAAGGGCACAGAATACAGCACAGAAATTAATAACCACTCTGTGGACTAATTCTCACAGTGTGACATAGATGAAAGAGACCCATGCACCTCTCATCAAAAGAGTGATGGCTGGTTAGCGTGGCTCTAGTGGTTATTTGTCTTCTGAAGGTGCCACGCATGGCAGATTTGGAGCAAGCAATTTTTGTTATTATTATTATTATTATTATTATTATTATAGGAATTACTGATGTCCTCAAGACAAAAGAAAAACATATAAATGTATGTATATATATATATCTATATCTATACACTGACATAGTGTACTGAACATGAAGATGAACAGGATGAAGAGGATGTGGGACCTACTAACATCAAAACAACAACAGCTCAGTGTTCCAACATTGGTAAGAAGCAATTGGCATTGCAACTAGAAAGTGATGATGCTGTAGGCATAAATGCTATGGGAAAGGAGAGATGTCATATTGACTATGTTTGTATGTTATTTGGACTGAAGAAGTGTTGTTGGACAAAGAGATGGAACATTGTCACAAAAGAGGGGACTGCACAACCAGAAGGCAGCATCGCAGTTACTGAGGATAGCTATAAGTACCTTGAAATCTCATAGGCAAATGAGACCTATAAGGAGGTCACAGTGGAAACCGTGGGTTAACTTAGAGAGGTGATGACCAATTTTATGTAACCACTGATTGTGATTGTCCAATATTAGGCCCAGGTTAGAGTTACAACTTAAGCAGGCTGGGCTGAGAACTGAGAAGATTTATTGAATTTATTGAGTGTTTTGTCCTTTTGTTTCAAGTAATATGACTTTGAAAAACAAAAATCGGTTAGGATTTCTGGTAAAAACTGTCAGAAAAATCTCAGGATGTTGTCAAGACAGGCTCTTGGCCATTTATAACAAGCATGTGCTGAAGTTTGATTCTTTGCTCTCTGGCTGTCATTGTACTGTATCTGTGAGGAGGACCAAAAGAGTCCAAGGTTTTCTTAATTCCTACTGCAGCCCATCTCCTGAATGGCAAATAGCCTCTTTTGTGGGTTTTTTTTAATTGTTGTTATTGTTTTTGTTTTTATTTATTGCCTTTTGCAGATGATGTGGTTTTACCGGCTTCACCAGGAGCTTGCTTCCAGCTTGCATTGGACCTGTTAGAATAGAGCTTTTCCTGTCCGACATGTCTTGGAAGCCCCAGGTTACACCCAGGACATGTTGGAGAGCTCTTCCTTGTTGGCCTGGGAATACCTCAGATGAGTTGGAGGATTTAGCTCAGGAGAGGGAGTTATGGGCATCTCTGCAACCTGGCCTTAGTTAAGCAGGAGAAAATTAATACATTGACATTTTGTTTGTTTTTTAAGCTATTTAACACTGACCTATGAATGAATGAACCAGTGGGTGAACCAGTGATGTGTCTACACATAATGGACAAGTTAGCTGAGTAACAATTTTAAATGGTATCTTTTGACACTTCAGTGATCAGTCATGGATTGGCCTCCCCAGAGCTTTGATTGAGGATAGTGGGATCATCTTGAATGACGACAGAACAAAAAGCCGTCAAAATCCAAAGAAGAGCTTTGAATGTACTTTAAAAAAAAAAATGCCAAGAAAGCTTGCCTAAGACAGAAATCAGACACAGGAACAGAAAATGCATTCAACTTTCAAAATAAAAGACCATATGGAGACTAGAGGCTTCTGAAAAGGTGATTTTAAGCTTTGCAATTAAAGAAACAAAACTGTATTAGATGTGCAACATCACAGACACTTAGCTGATGTATTTTTTAAGGCTAACAAGAGTGGAGCAACGTTATTAGTACTAGCAGACAGACCTTAGAGGGAAGTTGGTCATACTAAATAATGACGTTTAAAAAAAAATAAAAATCATTTATCAATCATTGACTTTCAGGCTTGTTACAGTTGCCTTATATTCTGTATTATAATGTTTGCAGGTTTCAATAAATAAGTGCAAAATATTAAAAAAAAAATATAAGGAGAGAATTTTCCACAATGCTGTCCTCTGATGTTTTTATAATCTTACACTCATTCAGCAAGTGTACGCTGCAACATACAAACACATAGATGTGCTGACAGATCACGCGCTACTGTAATGCATATTTCAGCTCGCACAACTGAAATATTCACTCCTGTGTTCTCTCACTTTTGTTACATCCTTTTGAGTCATATTTTGATACTTCCCTTGCTATATAATATGTACCCTTATGTTGAAAGAACTTTTAATGACCAAACAGTAGCGTCACACATACACACACATTGTATGTCTTTGCTACATTTTAGAAATACTTGTACAAGTAACAGTTGCAGAGCATGTCATCTTAAATTATTTGCCAGTAGCTGTGCAGCTGCAATGTGTTCCCATCCATGCTTGAAGACTGCACACTACAAATAAATGGAGATCAAGTGGTTTCCACCACCCCTGTACTACACAAACACTTCACACAAGTGGAATGCGCTGCTAGTGGCATATGGATAAAAATATGATGTCACAAAAAATGTATTTTTTCCATTGGTATTTATTTATCAAAACCAGAATTTTGATATGCAAGTAGCATGCTAGTTGTTTGGGGTGGAAAGTTCAATCAGCAATGAGCACTGTGACCACTTCAAAGCACACAATCTTTCAAATGATACATTTACATCAAGCACTGAGCTGAGTACCGACAGTGTTCTTTTTCGACAGCATATGAACAGCACGGAAAATATCAACAGTGCAACACAGGAAAAGTACAGTGTCTTGCATTCTTGCAATAATACATTTAATGCAAGCTTACACAATGGCAGGGCTGTGGGCCAGTATATTACAGACTGGATCTATCTTTATAGATGATTCCAGATAACATTAAAAACTGTGTCAAAGTTAAACGTAGGAAACTGTCAGTTGGTGAAATTCCACCTCCACATGGCCCTGACACTGTCCGTCAGAAATTGAGAATGCTCAACTAATAGGGCAGAAAAACCAGGCGAGATGCTACTTGTCTTTCTCAGTGTGGTAAGTTTATTCCTAAAAATAAATTCAATGTAGAAACTGTTCATGACTTGTTTTCTTTCCCTTTTTTGTGCTGATTGTTAATCTTGGTGGTATCAAAGTACTACACTGATGACACCTCCAGAAAATCTAGTGATAATGTTTGTATATCAGTGCTACACAACAGCTGCAGTATTTATGGAGAGATCAATAAACACAAAAAAGGAGTAAACAATAAAACACATTTTGTAGACCTTCTAATATTATTCATTTCAAGATATGTCTACTAAATCTCTTATTGCAAAACCTGATTAATTCATACCAGTTTTTGTGATTATATATTCTAATTAAAACACAAAGTGTAATTTTTTTTGTCTCATTCCTTTTACCACATACTACAACGTTAAAAAATATATGTTTATTCATTAAAGTGACACAACAGTCTTCCCTCCTCTGCCTTTCACAAACATTTAACTTGTGCCTTTCAAATTGAATACTGTCAACCAAAAGTAGTTTATATAAAAAAAAAAACACACAAGCACATCGGACCAAACAGCTGTAAAACTGATGAAATTCTCACCTTTCTGATCTGTAAATTTTGTTTTATTTCTTGTTAAAAAACATAACAGGTTACTTTGATAAACTGTGTTTTGCTGGCATTTAGCTCCATAAATATAACTGAAACCTGATGTACAAGAGCAGCTCAAAAAGTTAACCACTGCAGACTGCTAATATCAGATGGATGAGAAATGAATTTGGCAGCAGAACTCAAATGGCAATCCTTCTGAGTAATATTATAAATACTCATTTTCAAGATAAAGATGCACAATTATTGCATTACATATAGTTTTAAAATATAGATTTAAATAATGCATGTATCTGAGAAATTCATTTCTGCTTCAGATCAAAAGGCATACTAAACTACACATTGCAAACACTTGCGTCACGGTATTTATTGGTGAACACAATTTCTGACTAAGTGTACTCTGAAACACTTCTCTCTTTGAAGAATAAACTTTTTTTTAATGCTTAAACAAAGAAAATACCAGGATTATTCTTAGGTACGATTCTTTTGTATTTTTTTATTTGTTTGTGTGCTTCTTTTATTGTTTAATTTTAATATTACCGTGTCTTTATTTATTGCTTAACTTTAATGTACATGGGCTTAGTTAGCTAGTAGAAATTATTTTTTAAATTCCATAAACACAGAAATTATTTAGGATATAACAACAACATTATTGCTTACACGCCCATCAACATAGCATGAGACACAAATACAGATATATTTTTAGTGTAGGATAAAAAAAATAATATGGAAGTGATGAAAGTGCTTTAATAATGCAAATAATTTCCTGTAGTGATCATAACAGAACAGGCGATCGTGCCAGTCAACCTTACATCCCTAAGCAAGTCACCTTTTCTGTGGGGCAGGTTTTCATTTCTAGATCTGAGGATTTGAACAGTTTTAAATACAAATTAGTTAATCAATTTCTTTTTGTTTTTGGGAATGAATATTAGGCATAGTCAAAAATGCCTGTGAGCAGGTCCATAAAAATCAAGGCCCTCTTTGTGGGTACGTCCAGGCAGCTTCCAATGTGGGTGCTGTACACTCTGGAATTTCTGTTGATTTGATTAAATAAATCGTGCAAAGACTAAATATCATTTTCTTTTCCTTCACTAGTGTTGAGAGCTGGGTTTTCCACAGAAGTGGCAAAAGACATTCTGTGCTTAAAATACTCTGGTAAAAGATGAAGCACTGATTCAACTCCTTTACTCAATTAAAAGTGAAAAAGAATTGAAAAGTACTCAAAGTAAGAAATATAATTCTAATGAATGTATACAACTTGAATATGTTATGAGCAGAGACAAAGAAGGAGATTTTTTTTTAAATACAGTATCTCCATTTTCTGCCTCCACATCTAAACAAGAAAATGAGTAAACGAGTAATGAGTAGTCAGGGGTTAAAGTGAGATTCAGCAGCCGGGGAACTCTAAAATGCTGTGACTCAGTGTGGGGAAAAGAATCATAACTCACAATAATTTATTTTTTGAGCTCCAGTTGATTTTCTTTGTATACAGGCTGTGATCAACTGACCTGCTGCTACTGTGCCAAGATTTGTGGATTTACACAAATGAATACCACAAGATATAAGCAGATGTTTCATGAGTTGTGTTGGCAGATTTGTATCCCCTACTCTGACAATATATTGTTTATAAAGTCTTTATACTTAGACAGTATAAAGCTGGTATGAAGTTGGAATTCAGTGAATGAATTTTCAGCATTTGATTAAATTCAATATCATCTCTGCTATACTTAGAACCACACTCCGACTGTGAACACCACAGCCATTGTGCACCAGTCACACGCTGCTATTCACTTTAAATCCAGGACAGTGTGGCAAACTAACATGCTTATTCTGCACTAAACTGCAAAACTGCAGATTAATTTCATGCAACCTTTAAATAAAAAAAAGTTAGTGTATACCTCAGTTTATTTTGTAGGATATTTCACAATATGAAAAACCATAACTTCACATCATGTACAAATACAATATCTGATGTAAAAAATGAGGACATTACATGCCTCATTTTTAATGCCACTTGGCAGTCCTTATCTTTAAATATAAACTCTCTTCTTCTTCCCATGCCCAGTTTTTCTTGCATCTTTCTCCATCTCTGAGTGAAGTTAGCTGTCATTCTTTACTCTCCCTGGGAAATACAACAGCTGTAGCTTTAGCAAGCAGACACAGAGTGCCACAAACTGCACACTAGTGGTTTTTGTGTTTGCTGATATTTTTGTGCTGATAGGAATGTTGCATTTGAAATTACCTGTTACTTAAGAAAATGTTACTCCCTTTGTTCTCGCTCCTCTTCTGTAGCTATCTACATGCTGAAGTAACATGAGCATAACATTCTGGTGTTACGCCAAAAAAAACCCCCAAAATATTTTAACCCCTGATTACGACATTATAAAGAATACATAAATCATATGGTTTTGCCTCTTTTGTGTCTTTCATGTATTGGATATCTCCTGGTGATTACTTTACACTTTTAGGATTGCTTTTCATGTGTTGGTGCACAGTGACTGATCCTCAAATGTGTTAAGTCAAAAGTATATTTTGAAAATGTGTATTTGTATTAAAATGTAGTGAGTAAACATAAAAAGTTGCCAGAAAAATAGATACTTAAGTAAAGACACCTGAAAATTCTACTTAAGTACAGTAACAAACTATTTGTGCTTCTTTGCTTCCCACATCTGGAGTCTGGTTACAACAGACCAGTTTGAGTTAACTTGTTTCCACAAAGCCTGAGCCCAGGAAGACGCTTGTCATTTTTTTTCTTTTATTTTGAAAATTCATTGGGTTCACAGTGAAATTGTCCCCCAAGGTGAGCCTTATAAGTACAGACAAATGTTATAATTTCATGAAATTCACTTCAGGGTATTAAGGAGAATATTTTTGCAGAATCTGTTGAGTTTTAGGACAGTGTAATTGTGGTATAAGATAATTCAGTTTTAAGTGTATTGCCATGTTCTCTGGGGCTTTTACTGTAAGAGATACCCCAACTTTATGTTCAAAAGCTGTGTAATGATATTGTCAAGATATTACATATGTTTTAAAAACCCTTGGCAGTGGTTTTCCACCCAGCTCTTTAGCAATTTAGTCATTCTGACATATCTGCTATTAAACTACGGAGCGTGCCTACATAAGACTGATATAGATGTTACAGAGAGGTCAGGGTACTGACACAGCACAGCAAGTGTTTGGGGAGTGGTAAAATGTATAATTGTAAAAATCGTATCATATTATATATCATATAAAACTTTTAGGATTAAAAAGGAATTACTGCATGAATATCACACAGATGAACCAGGAATAAGGAAATAATAATTTCTGTGAAATAAATTTGCCTTTTTCAAGTATCATCTCAGTGTTTTGCCTTTTTGTTAGTCCTCACTGTCAATTTTTCCCTCACATAAAAGCTTGATTTTTATTGGATCTTTTAGCAATCCAAGAAAAACAAAACCCCGGATGAGTTCATCAAAATTTTCAGAAGATTCCTGAGAGACCAACCAGCCAGTTCACTTAAAGCATGACTGAGCATGTGTTATTTTAACATTTACTCCTACATCTTATCAAAGGTTTCTATGAGTGTAAAAAAGAAACAGATTTAAATGGGTTTTTTTTATTTAAAAAAAATCTGTAGCAGTGATTTAGATTTGTTAATTTTTATTTTTCATATTTGTAATATTTATATTACAAATATAAAAAAATTCTAAATTTAAAAATTAATATTTTTATATTTTTAATTATTAATTTATTTTGGTATTGATAAAAAATAACAACAAGAACAGACTTCCTGAAAGTACACTGTTTACAATTAGAAAAATGTAGGAGTACTCAAGTAGATGTTAAGCAGTACTGCCTATGCTGGTTGTACACTAAAAATATCACCTGATTAAATATAGTATTGTGGAGGTATGTAATAATGACAGGAGAGGTCTCAGTGTCTCACTCCTACTTTATTAACCGACTCTCCGAACTTCACATACAGTAAGCGCCAAAATCTCCACCCCAGCACTTCCCTTCAACTTGGGTGTGAGTGGAGCCACCTGGTGGTCCGCCACACATACCCCCCCCCTGAACACACAGTTAGGTCTCTATTCAGTCCAGGACCCTGGGCCTAAGCAAACGGCCCGAACGACTGAACCTGGGAGGGAGAGAACAGGCAGAGGAAGGTCCATCCTGTGAACGAGGCTGGTGAAGGCGAGCAGGAAAGGCAGAAGGAGGCTCAAATGCCGGTGGTCCGGGGGTAGTCCTGGGGGGAAAACCAGAGTCTGTCAACCCCATCGAAGGAGGGCGCTACATTACTGTCCGGAAGAACATGTGCAGGTTTAAGTCTGTCAACACACACAGTCTCCCTTCGACCCCCAAAATCCAAAACAAAATGTTTCTGGCCCGGTTTGATAACCCTGAATGGGCCGTCATACAGCGGCCGCAGCGGTGTCCTGTGGGCATCGTGCCTCACAAAAACAAACTTAGCAGTCTCTAAAGTCTTTGGAACAAAAGTGTCAGGCACGCAATGGTGCACCGGACCAGGAACCCGAAGCGAGTGCAAAAGCGGGTTGAGAGATAGCACTGATGGATCGAAGCAGGGAGGAGGATTCTCGGGCAAGAATTCTCCAGGCACGCGGAGGGGCTGACCAAACACAAGCTCAGCTGGGGAAGCGCCGAGATCCTCCTTAACCGCAGAGCGCAGCCCAAGCAAAACCCACGGGAGGCGGTCAACCCAATTGCCATCCTTTAACGAGGCGCGAAAAGCAGCCTTAAGCGACCGGTGGAACCGTTCACACATCCCATTAGCTTGTGGGTTGTATGCGGTTGTGCGGTGGACTTTAGCCCCTAGTCCATCAGCCATGGCCGACCAAAGCTCGGAAATGAACTGGGGGCCTCTGTCTGACGTAATGTCCGCGGGTGGGCCGAAACGCGAGACCCAGGTTGACAAAAACGCCTTGGCCACCACTGCTGCGGTAGTGGACGCCAGGGGGACCGCCTCCGGCCACCTGGTGGTCCGGTCAACAACAGTCAAAAGGTGCGTAAAACCTTGTGACTGTGGCAGAGGACCCACCAGATCGACATGCACATGATGATGATTGCCGGGTATGAAGAACTGCTCCAGGGGCGCCTTGGTGTGTTTATGAACCTTCGCACGCTGGCAGGGAATGCACGCCGACGCCCATTCCTTAACAGATTTGCGAAGGCCCGGCCAAACAAATTTAGAGCTGACCAGTTTAACAGAGGCCTGGACCCTCGGATGAGAGAGAGCATGTACCGAGTCAAAAACTTGACGACGCCAGGAAACAGGAACCACTGGGCGAGGGCGGCCGGTGGAAACGTCACAGACCAGGAGGGGACCACCGTCCTGCACGGGTCTGTCCTCCAGTACAAGGCCCGTCTGGGTGGATTTAAGCGCGAGGATGTCCGGGTCACCGCTCTGATCGGCAGCTATGGCGGAGTAGTCTATGCCGAGAAAGACGGGAGAAACCAGCGCACGGGACAAACAGTCAGCCACATGATTGGATTTACCAGCCACGTGCCGAATGTCCGTGGTAAACTCAGAAATGGCTGTCAACTGGCGCTGCTGGCGTGCACTCCATGGATCAGAAACCTTGGACATGGCAAATGTCAAGGGTTTGTGGTCCACGTATGCGGTAAAGTGACGACCCTCGAGAAAAAAACGGAAATGACGAGTCGCCAGGTGGAGCGCCAGTAGCTCCCTGTCAAAAACGCTGTAATTGCGTTCGCTGTCACGCAGCGTACGGCTGAAAAAGGCGAGCGGTTGCCAGACACCCAAGATTCGCTGTTCCAGCACCGCACCCACCGCTATGTCCGACGCATCGGTGGTCAACGCAATCGGCGCTGAGGGGAATGGGTGGGCCAGAAGGGCAGCATTATCTAACGCTGACTTAGCATCAGAAAACGCTTGGATGCTTTCCGGAAACCAGTCAATGGAGTCATTAGCCTTCTTACCTTTTAACGCCCCATAAAGGGGCTTCAGCAGATGTACCACTCTGGGGAGAAAACGGTTGTAAAAATTCACCATCCCCAAAAATTCCTGCAGTGCCTTAACGTTCGTGGGACGCGGAAATTCCGAAACAGCTCGGACTTTGTCAGGCAACGGAAGCGCGCCCTCGGCGGAAACACGGTGCCCAAGGAAAGCGAGAACCGGCAACCCAAACTGGCATTTAGACGGATTAATAATCAGTCCATGTTCCGCCAAACGCTGAAAAACCTGACACAGATGGAACATGTGCTGCTCCTTCGAGCTGCTGGCCACCAGTATATCATCAAGATATACAAAAACAAAGGGCAGCCCACGCAAGACCGAGTCCATCAACCGCTGGAAGGTTTGGGCGGCACCTTTCAGGCCAAACGGCATGCGCAGAAACTCGAAAAGGCCGAAAGGTGTAATTACGGCGGTTTTGGGGACATCCTCCGCGCACACGGGAACCTGATGATATCCCCGTACCAAATCGATCTTCGAAAAAACCGAGGTCCCCGCAAGATGGGCGGAAAAATCTTGGATGTGGGGAATGGGATAACGATCGTTCTCTGTGACATTATTAAGACGGCGGAAATCCCCACAAGGTCGCCACCGACCATTAGATTTAGGCACCATGTGTAACGGAGAAGCCCAGGCACTATTCGAACGCTGCACGATGCCCAGACGCTCCATGGTGGCAAATTCTTCCCGAGCGACAGCCAGTTTGGCAGGGTCGAGGCGGCGCGCGCGCGCGAACACCGGGGGCCCTACTGTAGTTATGTAATGCTCCACCCCATGCTTCGTCACAGTGCTCGAGAAAGTGGGGACAGTGAGTGAGGGAAACTCAGAAAGCAAACACTGAAAAACGTCACCCGAATCTACTGAGTTAGCATGCACCACGGGCTGAGCACCCCGAGTCAAACAGGGTAATGAGGAAAATGACACAGCATCAATTAAACGTCTGTTAGCAACATCAACCAGCAGTCCGTGAGCACAAAGAAAATCAGCGCCTATTATAGGCACAGAGCTAGCAGCAACAACAAAGGTCCACTGAAAGTCACGGTCATGAAAGCAAACAGTCACCAACCTTTCACCGAAGGTTTTGATGGGAGAGCCATTAGCCGCTGTCAGCAATGGCCCGCAGCCCTCAGCTAGCCTGTCCGAGCCAGCCGGGGGAAGAAGGCTCTTCTGTGAGCCGGAGTCCACCAGGAAACGCCTCCCTGAGCGTGAGTCCTCTAAGAAAAGCAGCCTTTCCTTGTTGCCAGTGGTCGCGGCTGCTACAGAGCGCTGACATGCCCGTTTCCCTGGTTCTGGAAACTGCAAGGCGGTAGACAGCGCCGTGCCTTCGCTCCAAAATGCTGGTGATAAAAGCAAAGCCCTTTTCCGCGGTGCCGCGGTGCAGCGATTCCGGCCACCGTGGACGAGTCGGAGGGCCCCTGGAGCATCGGTGAGGGGGCGGGGGAAAACGCTGGTGAGTCCTGAACAATTGCCTGGACGCCGAAACTCCTGGTAGCCAGGAGGATGCGATCCGCCTCTTCCGCAAGGGAGCGGTAATCCTTCGTGGCCAGATGCGGGGAGTTGGCAAGGCCAGCGCGCACTGGAGCCGGCAGCTGTCGGAGAAAGAGGTGGGTGAAGAGAAATCCTCCGTCATCCGCGCCCAGCAAGGACAGCATGCTCTCCATGAGCTTGAGAGCGGTGCCGTCGCCCAGGCCCGCGAGGGAAAGGAGTTTCCTGGCCCGCTCAGCATCAGAGAGGGAGTAACGCCGCAGCAGCAGCGCCTTGAGGGCGGTGTACTTGCCTTGGGCTGGGGGGTCCCGGAGGAGAGTCATCACGCGGCGGGTTGACAGCGGGTCAAGTGAGGCCACCACATGGTGGTATTTAGTATTGTCGGCTGAAATTCCACGAAGAGCAAACTGAGCTTCTACGTGCACGAACCATGAAGGAGGATCGTGAAGCCAAAAATCCCGCAATTTAAGCGCCACAGCAAACGCAGCCATCGGCGAAGGTGAAAGTCCGGCGGCAGCCGATGCTTCCAGGCCGGAGCTGGCTTCGTCGTCGAGCCTTAGCATGTTCGCTACAGGGGTCACCAATGTGGAGGTATGTAATAACGACAGGAGAGGTCTCAGTGTCTCACTCCTACTTTATTAACCGACTCTCCGAACTTCACATACAGTAAGCGCCAAAATCTCCACCCCAGCACTTCCCTTCAACTTGGGTGTGAGTGGAGCCACCTGGTGGTCCGCCACAGTATTTTAGTAATGTACAGCGGAAGTTACCAGTCAAAATGCAGTCCTGCCAAAAGATGCAGTCCTGGCAGGTGGCAGCACCCTCTTCTCTCTCAGTCTGGTAAATTGTACAGACAGTTGTGCTAACTGGCACAGTTGTGCAGTGCTTTGATGGATAAACTGATGTAAAAAATAAGTGACCGTATGTTGGCCTTGAATGTGGCCAACAAACTGAAGTTGTGTAACCATATTCTGCACCATGTGATATCATGGAAGAAACCAAAGATCCGCTGCTAAGACAGCTAGCCAAACTCTGCAAACTAATCCTACTGCTATGAATAAAGTCTTTGAGTTCAGTTAGTTTTATTGTCATTATTGCTTGATTGAGTTTTTTTTTTTTTCCGTTATTACTCTAGTATGCTTTTGAGTTCCTGATTTGCTTAGTCTTAACAGAGTTCTGCTGTTTTCAATTAGTCCCTGGTGTTTTGGTTTATTTTCTTTCCCCAGTGTTCGTCTCTGTCTGAGTGTGTTACTTCCTGTTTTACTTCCTGTTTTATTTTGATAGTTTTTTTTTGTGTGTGTAATTTCCAGCCCATGATGTCTGATTCTGTTCACCTGTGCTCATTATTCCCAACTGTGTCCACTCAACCTAATTAGTCCCAGTGTGTGTAAGAGTATTTACAATAAAGTCCTGTGTTTCTTTAGTTCATCGTCAAACTGTCTTCCTCCTTCTGTGCTCTCTGTCTGATTCTGATTTTATTTAGTCCATTTTTTTTACATTATACTTCACACAACTCTTATGAAAAGTTTGATTTGTATAATTAACTATATCTGTCTATAGTGTATAGTCCTGTGTTTGGGTCTGCTACCTTCACTGCAGTCAAAGAAGAGTTTTGAACCCTCGAAGCTGTATATATACAGTACTCGTGGAAGTGAGTGAGTCAGTCATTATCTGTATATGACATTAAACAGCCCTTCTTGTATATATGAAAATAACAGAGGTTAGGGCATGACTTCTCTTACAGGCCTTTGAGAGCTTCTCGTTGGCTTTAAACCACGATAGCCATTATGGTCATGAAAGATATCTTGTGCACTTGACACTCAGACTATTTTATATCTGACTGAGTGATAAATTACGAATAAGGTCCAAGTGGAACCTTATACAACCCAGATTACAAATATCATGAAAAAATTTTTTTTCTTTTTTGAGGGGAGAACTGAAGAAAGCTTGAGCAGTGTCTGCCCATAAATTCTCACTTTACAATTTTTTAATTGTAATTGTTGTAACTGACAATTTTTTTAGCAATACATCACACATAGTTTTTTTTTTTTATATCTCTTCTGCACTGTAAAACTCCTCAAAAGAAATTTGTCTAAATTCCAGTGATTATATATGTTTCTATTTTTTCAGCTGGGTTTCTTGTCAAATTCTGCCTATTATACATGTATTGTTCACTCTAAAATAACTGCCAAGACACAGCATGCAGTCCATTAACTTGTGGTAAGCCTCACATTAAAGTTGCATAATGGTAGATGGGTAGCATGACAAGAAATCTAATGTAATGGCTTCTCTTCACTGCCGGATATAAAATGACTTTATGTAATATATCAGTACTAAGGGTGAAATGCCAGACTTTAAGGAAGATGGCCAACACATCTCCCAACAATGCACTCCATGGGTATGTGTGCATGTGTGCGTGTGTGTGTGTGTGTGCAATTGTGTGAGTTACAACCAGTGTTGGGAAGGTTACTTTTAAAATGTATTCCACTACAGATTACAGAATACATGCCCCAAAATGTATTTTGTAACGTATTCCGTTACGTTACTGAATGAGAGTAACGTATTCTGAATACTTTGGATTACTTAATATATTATCATGCTTTTTACAACTACATGAATGTACTATTGCTGTGTGATTTATTACTATTACTGAAGGTCCGCGGCTCCGAACCGTAGTAAAGGGACCTCTGGCTAATGAGTCGGGCTCGTAGCCGAAAAATAGCTTTACTCTGTTGTCTGGGTCAACTTTGCTAGCGAGAGAAAGAGAGGCGTTGAAAGGCTGCTCCAACAGGAACGTATTGTTCCGGAGGAAAACACAAACACAGTGTACAGTCGAGTCTTAATAGCGTACTTACAACTGGGCTCGTCAGGCACTCTTCTTGGCTGCAGTGGTTATTATTATATTTACATGCTTCCAGCTCCCGTTTCTGCTCGATGATAACTCATACTTTTCCACTCTCCTTTTTCTCCCTCCTCGCGTTCACAGACACATAACGGGTATGGCAGTCCATTCTCAATACCGCCATGTAATCCATTTATTTCAGCAAAGTAACTGTATTCTGCGGTACATGTATTCTGTTACTCCCCAACACTGGTTACAACTGTGAATTAGATATTACTTCACAGAAACTAACTAGCTTTGTTACTTTTCTTAACATGTTTGTTAAAGATACACATCTTAGTATTGCAGTTGTCATCCCACAGCTGAGTTAATTAATAAATATGTTCCAAAACATAAATGTCAACCAATCTACCTTTTTTATAAGGGAGATAAGGATAAATCCACACACTTTTTCCCCAAATATTCATCTAAAGGGTCAACTGCATGCTAGTCGCAAACTCCTGAAGGTCTCTTCTTTGTGGTACTTTTAGATTGAGGTCACCACGACACATTGTTTTCTCAAAGGCATCCATCAAAGCCATCTCCTTTAGCATTGATTGCCTTGGTTCATTAAGAAGCCCTCTGAAGAGCAGTGAAGACCATTGTTTCCCTTAGATCCCATCCCCTTTACGCAGACACCCACAACACTGCTACACATGTACACACATTGCACGTGTTCAAGCTATGTAGGTCTGAACTGATGACATTAATAGATGTGTTTTTTTCAATTAGCAAAAATAGAAACACATTAATTTTTTTTTAACTTACTGTATTTCTTCCCTTTTCTCACTCCAGGTCAGTCTATGCTGATCAAGCCTTACAGAGTAGTGAAGCTGGGATGACTGGAAAGAAAGTGCATTAACAGTTTCAGTGGCAACAGTAAATTTTATACTTTTGAAACAAGTCATATCCAAAGCCTCTATTAAACCAAATATCATGCAAGGAAGGAAATATATACACACTGAATTTAGAAACAAGTGTCTGATTGTTTTCATCCAAACCAAGACCTCTTTTAAATCAATAGTGCCAGTGACGCTTGATTGCATTCTGTAAGAAATGCAATTGAATGGTGACTTCAATTCAACTCAAATCAATGCTATTTGTCGATCCAGGAAATTACATGTGTCGTGAAACCTGGGACCGTATCAAGACAGGAATATCCTGCCAATGCCATTTGTTTAAGAGGAAATTGTCTCCATTTTCAGGTCTCCTGATTTGTTAAGTTTTCAAGTTGACTTTTAAGACGTTAATATTCCTGCAACATCCAAGTAAGATTTTTGTCTGGAAAGATTTAAAAAAGAAATCAAGTCGAGTTTGATACAGGTTGTGAGAGAAGGAGAAAGGAAAAAAAAAAGACAATTTTGTTTGATTCACATCAGTAGAGCTTGTAGATTAAAGCTGCACTGACTGTGACTCTAATGTATGACTTTGAGAAAGGAGCTATGGGTCCTAAGTGTCATATTAGGTTTTGGCACAGCCAGGTTAGTATGACATAGCTCAAGGAGAAAGAAATGGGACTGGCAAAGATGAGCCAGAAAGTCGACTCAAATGGATCAGGTAGCTGGCAGAAGGATGTGTCTCAGAACATTGTCAAGGGGTGGGTATTTTTAGGACCAGCCACAGTTAGCTGGGACTTGCAGGATGGACTGTAGGGTAACTGCAAAAGATGAGGGAAAACCATGAAGCAGGTGAGGAAGACAGTGACAAGAGAGTCCAAACAATAATAAGTTGTCATTGAGAGAACCTTTGCTGTAAGATAAACAATGACAGAGACATGAGCACAGCATGAATCCATCCAAGTCTTTAAATTTGGTGATGATGCTGGAAGTCTTTGGCCTCGTAGTTTAGACTGAGCCAAAATATTTCCCTTGTCCACTAGTATTACTGCAATGATTTGATTCTCACAGTGAGGCTTGATCACAGGTATTTAAACACTTGACTTAATTTTTACCTGTAAATGAAGAATGATCACTTTGTAATTACTACTAAAATACACAATTTGATAAGCCTAACTTTTACACACTGACAGCTTCTCATATTCCCTTTATTGTTTCAGTAGTATAAATATCACTCTTTGTTGTGGCTTTACATAATTATCTGTGATTTGAACTACATTTACATGCAGCCTAGCTGTCAACTTATAATAATAATTATAATATTTCTGTATATTTCCACAGGCCAGAATCACTTACATCGCTCTGGTCAGTTTTCAACATTGTAACTTAAGAACAGAAGGCAATATTGTGATCTGCAGTCACTGCAGCTTAAAATTGCGGTGACTGTAGATCATCTGAGCTGTTAGGTTAGTGATGAGGCATCCATATTTTCCATATTCAAGAATGCATATTTTTTGCAGCAATTTATATAACCCTATATTACAAATTCAAAATTTACCCCAAGGGACTTTACAGTCTGCACTTCAAATGACATCCTCCTCAACTGGAATGAAGTTGAGGGTCTCATTAATGACCAAAGTGGGAACATGGATATAAATCACAGCTTTACTGATTAGTAAAGCCACACAAGGCACGAGGTAGTAATTCAAATTTATTATACTGTCAGTCTCTTTTCCCACCCAAATATTCTCTGCCATTATTAAATAGATTTTCACTTCCACCCTGATGACAGACAGCTTTTTATTGCCACAAAGCCAAACATTGCTTTGCCTGGTCTGACCTCACGGCGTGTCTTTGGATCACCAAGATGCAGATGCCAAACGACTCTCAAAGTCAGCAGAGACAGATTCTCAACTCATCAGTTTTGATAAAAAAAAAAACCCAAACCCATCTCTTCTGTCTTTTATTTATAAATCTTGGCATCGCCTCAACAATATTTTTCTTTTAGCCCCACATCAACAGTTCCTTCATCTGCCTATTTTAACCTAAGCAGTATTTTCAGACTACCCGTCTTTTCTCTCTCAGCACAGCACTCAAGTCCCTGTTCAAACTACAGTCAATTCTCCTGCTGATTACTGGAATGCTATTCTCAGTGCTTTTGCCAATTAGCTTCTCCATTAGCTCAAAAAAATATAAAAAACACACACCTCTCCAATACCTTTCATGGATTGTTCATTAGTACATCCCTTCTTGTGGTTTACAAGCCTTCTGCTGCTTTTGTCACTTCACTTTGACTCAGCAACATTCGTGTATGAGCTTTCAGCTCCTCTGCACCAGGACTATAGAACCTGTTACCATCACACATCTGACCAATAAAACTATTACTGTTTCTGATATTCTTTTTCACTGTGTCTGTTCTCCAAATGTTATAATAAAAAAATATACTGTCAAGTCATTATGAAAGACTCTATGCAATAGAGTTTTGACTTTGTGTTGTTTTTTGCAAAGAACAACAGATTCCTAAAACGGTGGAAAGACACTGCATTATTATTATTATTATTATTATTATTATTATTATTATTATTATTGTTGTTGTTGTTGTTGTTGTTGTTATTATTTTATTGCATTCTTCTACCTATGAAATTATTTGTACAATACTGAAAAGTTAGGCCAAGGTTTTGGTGGAAATCGAAAAACATCAACACAAAAGTGATGAATAATTGCTCTAAGTTAAAAAAAAAATAAAACAGCAGACATTTCACTTCAAATGCTTGACTGAGCAGCAAATATAAAGCTTAGTCACTTATGTCAGCTAGAAATTAACAGCTAATTTGAACCTCTCAAATAACCAGTCAGCCAGGGTATCTCAGGTGTGTCATGGCACAAGTGTACTTTATATTAAAGGTTCTATCTAATTAAACCGCCTTGGCTTAAGTTTTTTATTCAATTTACGTTCATTAAAAACTTGCTGCGGCAAGCTTATATATCTCTGCGCATTTTTCTGTCTCAATTTCAGTTTCTGTTGCAAATACAATAACAAAACTTACGAGATATTATCACATAATTGTGTGTAAAGTGTATAAAGAAACTCTCCAGAATTCAGCAGTTCTCTGTCTTTTTCAGGCGTAGAAAACATGTGATTTCTGTAAACACAATCAACTACAACAGAAGCAATTGGTGAATTTATTTTTAACTGTTATTAAATATAGCCATGTAATTTTATTGTATTATTATTTAATGGAAATAAGTAAAGGAAACTGATTTCTTTCAGTAGGGTAAAAGATTAAAAACTGAAATAAAAATATGTCCGGGACTTTCTGCATTGCTCCTTGACAATAGCAACCTTGCACTTTGGAGTTTCCAATCTCCAGTTTTACTACAGCATATCTTATTTAGTTCAAACCTAAACTAACGTTAATTAAAGATCAATTGAAATCTATTAAAGTTGCACGAAAGTGATGCATATCTGAATACATAAATATGAACATGTTAACAAAAGACTTTTAGATTCACATTTGGTCAGTTAGTTTCTGGGATCCTGTAGGTCTACTTATTGCACTATTTTGGTAGATACAAAGATTTTTATTTATTCATTAATATATATATATTTGCATCCCTTCCCTCTATTCTGAGAAAGAACCTAAATATCAATCTTGTTGGCCAAGGGCACAAAGCACCGCAGCTCTGTCCCTCCTGAGGTTGGTCCATGTTTCAGTGCGCACCAGTAAATATGACCAGCTTGGCAGGTTCTTGTTTCCTTAGACAATACTGCTGAGGGAGTTCTTGCAGCTCTGCCATCAAAAATATGGCAGTTACTTTTAAGAGTTGACAAGCTGTGACTGCTTCACCCATTAAATTGACCCTCATTACATTTTTGAAGTTGAGCAGCAAACTGAGATTATGTGAGATAAGTTGATTATTTGTCACTTTCATTTGAGCGTCAGCTTCTTCCTTTCACTTGTACTACAGGTTAACAGATAGTCTTCAACAACCAATAACTTGTCTAAAAATCAGTGCTTGGACATTTTCAGAAATAACTATTAGGAAGGTAAAGACTTATTTTGCTGAGAATATATAACCTTGAATTATCTGAAAAAAAATAAATAAATCATGCACCATAATCAAGTTCTGATGCTCATGTGCTCATTGTTGGCGGTTTTAGCAATGGACATGGGCACCATGATTGGTCTGTGGCTATGCAGCCCCATACACAACAAACTGTTGTAAGGTGTCACAAGGTATCAGAATATACAATGCAATGCATTCACTTTTTCAGCAATTTGAGATACAGTAGCTCGTCTGTTGGATCAGATCACATGGGCCAGCCTCCACTATTCCTTCTTTGGACCACCTTTTGATAGACCACTACAGACTGGGAACAACTACAAGAGCTGCAGTTTTAAAAAAAATCATTCAAATGCTTATGCTTGCCCAGTTTACCTGATTCTTACACATTTTAGTGTAAACTTGCTCCCAAATATATCCCAACCAGGTGCCATGGTAGAGAGATAAAAAAAGGTATTATTTGCTTCACCTACCATTCATCGTACGGATGGATGTATGGATGGAATTTAGTTGTTGCCTGCCCAAATGTTATCCAAATGCAGTGGAAGAAGCTACATATTTATACCATTCCGATGTCAGTAACAAAGCAGTAAAACTTTCACATTTAGGCTTGTTGTGCACATACCAATGTTTGTAATACAGAGTGATCTGGAGGCACAATTTCTTCTCATTTCATATGAATTACAGTCATAATTACAATTACCCCTTCCTGGCTTTGAATATTCAAAACAGAATATAAGAATGTAATAAAAAAAAGTAATTACCCTTCACATCTGCAGTATATTGGAAAGGAATTTGGAGACTAAAAACCTGAAGTCAGTTTTCTCCAAGTTTTCCCTGGATGTCTTTTTTATAATTTTTCTGCATTTCACTTTGCAGGACAACTGAAATGTATGAAAACTTCTACAGTTTCCTCTATAGAACTTAAAATATGGAAAACCTGGAAGACAGGCTTCATATTCTGGTAATGTGTTGTGCCTCATACTCATTATGTCTCTCAGACAATGCCCAAGAGCCTCATTTTGACCATTGTTGATGTGAATGGTGTCCCAAAACACACTGTAGGTATGCACACATTCAAAATGCAAAAATGTTTGCATCTCTTCCTTGATGCTAATGTCACTTGAGGATTTGATATATATTCTGAATACAGTGATTCCCAGATGTCAAAGTCAGTGCCTATTTTCATGTTTCAGTTGAGAAGCCAGCAGTCTTGGGAACACATAGTCATTAACATGCTGCTCAGTTATAATGCAATGTTTCCATTCATTGAATCTTTGCCTGCTTCAACTAGTCTCTGCTGCCTTCTTTTTGGTACTACTTTACTTTCTGTGTCTTCCTGTCCTGTCATAAGAGCATATAACCTTTTAATACGTGTTGTTTTCAGTTTTTATTATTAGACATGATTGACTTCAGTGGCAAAATCAATAGGCAAAAATGCTTCAGAATTTTCTATTCATCTAAGTATACTGTTACCAACACAACTCACAGATTTTCTTCAATTATGGCAGGATAATGGTGACAGCCTGCATTTTTCTAATAACAAAAAAATGGCAAAAATAAAACTGGCAACATGAGTTAGCTAAAGCCACATGCTAATACAATGGAGGGCAGTTAAATTTTTTTGTAATCTTTTAAAGCTAAACTTGACTGTTCTTACTTTGTCACACACCAAAAACCCACTAATTTCGTCCACAATTATCAGAAATCCACTCCCAGCTGCTCCTCAGGAGTACGTCTCTCTAATTAATGACTTAATTAAAAACACTTGTGGGATTATGAAAGGGGTCATTTTTGTCCCTATTTAATCAAATACATTCTATTTGGGTGCCTCAGAGAGCAGAGGAAGCAATATAATACTTAAAGGAACACATTCAGCCAATAGTATATGTAATGTAATCACATTTGCTGATTTATGCAGTTTTTCAAGGACCTTATGTTTTTTATTATTTTTCAGCTGATGACACAAATGGAATTTTTTGAGAATACTCAATTAATTAGTATACAATTGCAGTACCCTGTGCGTGTCAAAGAGGCTGTCACCACATTTTAGACTGTGAGGATCACTGACAGTCTTCTAAGTCAGATTAAGTGTCTTGTTCCTGAAGAGAATCCAAGATTGTTCATGTCTCATGAGACACCTGAAAGAGAAAATAACTTTTCTCCATCTGAACTAAGACAAGTCACTTTGTTTTTATCAGTTCAATGTCGTTGCCCCAGTCTCTCATTGGCTAATCAATGAAACCCAAGAGGGCTCATCAGGCACCGAGGAATGTCAGCCAAAAGCCTTTGATCTGCTGACCTTCATCCGCAGTCCTCCAACAAATATACCACAGAGAGTGATCCATGTTTGCATGCTTTTAATGGGCCTCGGAGGGCCTTGTTGACAGTCCTTTAGTTTACAGAGGGTCAGTTCAGTCACTGTACAGTATAGCTTTGAAAACCTTTAGAACATCTCTCCAAAGAACCATGCATCATCATATGTGTGACAGTAAACTAAGAGGCTTATTAGTAATACATGATTAAGTGATTACTTGTTAATCAGTACAGTAAAATACTGATTATGCTGGAAATGGAGCATGGGTTAAATATGGAAACATCTAACTCTAATTCCTTCAAGTGAGGCGTCAAGCTGCTAAGACACTCCAGTAACTGCAGAGACACACAACTGTTGTTGTTTTTCTTTTCTCTCTCTCTCTCCCTGTCTTCCTCTCTCTCTCTCTCTCTCTCGCCCTTTTTTTAATGGCTAGACAAAATTAAGAGATTAATTGTGACATTATGAGTGCAAAACATGTTTTTTGACTACATTCCATGTGTATGTGTCTGTGTGTGTACAGTATGTACGTGCACGTGTGTGTGCGTCTGTGTTCAGATGTTGTAATGGCATTCTGGCTGGAACTGAGAAACTGATTTGGTTCTCTGAGGCAACCATTTGTCTTAATCTGGGGTGACCTAAATCCTCGACATCTCCTGCTGTATAGTCTTTCCCTTTAAAACAGAATTTCACACTCCATCCTCCCATGTACCACCCTTCTCTTAACCACAATTGATGACTGTAACCTTTTAATGGTCCACCATATTCATTCATGGCAAAAGCACCTACAGTTTTGTCCATGGACAAGAACAAAAAAGAGGCATCTCCACAGCATGAAAATGAAGAGGAGACAGGGTTTATTTGAGCATGTTACAAAAGGGTAATCTATAATCAGACTATGAGTCTGACATCCTGACACTGTGGGCAGATCTGATGTATAAATCAGAAAAATGAGGACAGTAGACACATTCCATGCACTCATTTGTGAATTGTAAAAATAGTGAAATATTTATGTCAAATGAAAAACACTGTCAATAATAAGTGCAGGACAATTTTGTTCTTTTATATGTAAGATTTTACTTCTTTTGATAATGAGATAACGCTATGTATCTCATATCTCACATTGTTTTTGCATTGTTTTCTTAATACTATTTATTAATGAATTCTCAGTTCTCAGTACTGCAAAATAAACTCAGGATTAGAATCAGAAATGCATTAGAATAATTAATAAATTTTCTTCATGCTCACATTAGTTAGATGATAATCCATTGCCATGGATGTCATTAAAAATAGTAACAATTTCATCTAAAATTGATAGAAAGATAATGGCCCTGGTATCATAAAATAGCATTTTATGAGGATGTGTCTGCATTATAAAAACCTGAATATAATTTCTAAACAGATGGTCTGCTAAGGCACCGTTCCTGTCAAATATGAATGACAGTTTAACTTTTCATAGGGATGAAGTTCAACTAAATGCCCCTTGTTTCTGTTTTTAGATTATGTTAATTCAGTTTGAACTGAGAATAGAGAACAGAATAGAGAATAGAGAAAATAGAGCCAACTATTTGTACAACTTTGTGTAAAATATAATGTTAAAAGTTAGGCTTTGTTATTATGTGTGTGTTGCTGTGCGTCTGTGTCCATATGTGGTTTTGGTGGGGCAGATATGGAAGATTATGTTAGGGTGAGATAATACAATAAGAATACCTTAATAACCCACTGAAGTGGCCAGCAGGGCCCTTTTTGGTATTTTGGACTAACCACAGTTTGCCCATATAGTGAACACCATGTTTGAGCATATTGATGTTCATAAGTGCACTTCGTACAAGGACACCCTTGGCTTTAGGTTGACTATCGATCATGTAATTGTATCTTCAGTTCTGTGCCCATATGCTTTGAAGAGAGGAGGAGCTTTTAGTTTAACAATTGATATAGTTGGGTGATGGAAGGAGTACTTTAATGATCTTCCAAATCTCAATGCCATCCATTATGTGCAACATTGCACAGGCATAGCCTTTTGGATTGTCATAATGGGGGATGTGTTCCATCTTTAATTCCTGTGAAGGTCCATGCCAGGGTACTAGACAAAAGAGTCTGCCTGTTAGTCAAATCTTGGATTTGGGCGCAACATTGCCATTTTTCTCCTGTTAGCAAAAATCTACAAGTTAAAGTTCTGTTCCGGCTGTTGATAGAGAAGGTGTTGGACACTGAGCAGAAAGTTTTTTGGATACATTTAATTTAAATTGGATTAGCATTACAGTACTGACCAGGGGCACACTGCACCATCAGATACAGCACACTTTGATTTGCAGAAATCCATTTACCAAATCAGAATATTTTGGGGAAAATCTGCATAATCTTGGCTTCTTGCACAGGTGACACTTTCATGTGCATTAATCTGTGCCAGGGCATTGGCCATAGCTGTAGCTTCTGTGGGGCTCGAGAATTATCGTGTTTATGTGATATCTCGCATTTCAAATAGAAAAAAAAATTGCATACAGGTCAGATCTTAGGTGCTTCCTTAATACAGGTGTCTGACATTTTGTCATAATCAAAACAAATAGGCCATTTGAACCTCTGTTGCATCTACATATGTTTTGAAGCAACACTTGACACTTGGAGGAAACTTTTTCTGAGTTTGACTAACTGTGAATTACTGTATCTGTCAGTATCTATTTGTGGTGACGGTGTGGTCTGCAGTTTTGCTGCAGAGGAGGGGTGGTGCAGTGAGTAAAGATGGTAGTGCCACGGAGTTTGGCAGGACAACTGAGTCCTATGTGCTAATCATGCTCTCCTTTTTTCAGGGATACTGGGACCTAGAAGTGTGTGTGCACTGAGCGAGGGACGCCAGAAAGAAAGAAATATCACTGTAAATAAACACATCATTCTGGGTCCTTCTATCATACTATTAGGTTTATTAGTAGCCTTTTTATAAAAGCCTGCACAGAACTTGTGATATAAAAACTTGTTTAAACTGTAAAGAGAGTCACAATGTTTCAAATAAAATAAAAGTGACTCAGCAAAGCTGAAAATGACAATATGATTTCTATTTGTCAGCCCATACTTCTCCCTAATAAGAGGTATTCTACCCTACAAGCAATGTACATTTGCAAGTAAATATGGGGTTTCTTTTACCAAATTACCCATTGTATTTTTTTCCCCACTAGGGGCCCCTAAAAAGCAGAGCAATTTCTCACTGATCTCACTATTTATCATAATACTATTTCTTAAATTGTTCACATACCACATAGACACTTGCAGAAATAACATGGGGAACAAAATCAGAAAACAAATTCACTTGGCAATATTGTTTTGTGTTTTGTCATCATCTGTAGATTGTATGGTTTTTAGCACCTTGAATATAACCACTGTAATTGATTTAAAAGGTACGTAAAATGGAAGCACTGTGAGCAGAAGTGAGACACAACTTGTATCAACACAGAGTGATTTCAGCACCAGCACATGACAAAATGGGATGTTCAAACATGAGATTGTCACATCCCCAGCCAGACTCCTTGGCAGCACAACGAGATATTTCTGTTTTAATCTGAGACAAATTTGAAGAAAAGTGTAGGCAAAGAGGAAGAAAGAGCAGATCTAATTATGTTATAAGCAAGGGAGGGGACAGGGTAGAAGAAGGTATTCACATTTCAGTTTCAGTTACTGTGAAGCTCAGACAGGTTTGGCTGCAGCACAAATACCGCTTATCACCTCATGTCTGGAGAAGTCCACAGCTTTGGGTGCCTGAGGAAACATGCAGGTACCTGGAGGGAGATGATAGGCCCCAAAACTTGAAGCTTCACACATTTGAAGACTTACCACTGAAGAGGTAGCAATGCACAAATGTGATAGCATGCACATAATTTTCTTGGTTTTTTTTTGTGAAACCTCCAAGCAGTGTGCAAATAAATCTGTGAAAAGCATAGAATCCACTTTAAAAAGTATTTTTTAGGAATTTAATTTCTCATTCATTGTCTAAAAAAATTCCTATTCTGCCATTAAGTAGATGTGAAAAGATAATTCCTTATCTCTGCTTTCATTTTGATTTTGCTTTGGTTCTTGATTGTGTACAGGAGTAACAATGTGCTGTAATGAAAAATGATTATGGTAGTCATTAAAAACAATAATTAGCTGCATGATAATCATACTATAAAAACAGCCATGCATGTGCTGTTCAACGTGAATGATTTATTATTAAGTGTAGCCTTTATGCAATTAGTTTCTCAGTTTATGGAGTGAACAACATTCTGACTGTGGCAATTATAGTGGCAAGTTCATACCTGTCATACCATCGCTATACACATAAACACAACATTTCAGAAAAGATAAGTTTTAGTAACAAGAGTTATGTAAGTTTGAAATACACAGAGGCACACTGGAGTGTCACACAAACATGTTGCAATGACCATATGAAATGGCTTCAAGTGTGGCAAAAATATAAATATAAATAACATAAATTGTTTTAATGATTAGCGCAGTACCATTTTTTAAAAACAGTAGAGCTGTAATTTAAAGTTGAGGGTTAACGACAAAGGTTTAGAAGAAAATTATCTTAGTTGTCATGTGTTTCCAGGTTTAAATAAGCAAAGACAGTCTAAGAAATGAGAAGAACGTAACCATTAAACACAAAACAACTGCAAACACAGAAAGTACAGTAATGAATACACAAATCATGGGGATGGGGTAGAGGGATGGAAGCCAGCCGGTACCACAGCACTTAGAAAGTGCAAAAAGTGTAAAGTTTCAAAATAACAGTCATTCTGTCTCAGTGTGTGGGTGCTGTGATGGAAGAGGTCCTCATCCTGATAGCACTCAGCCTTCTAGGATGAAAAGAACAGATTGTGTTTGAGGGGTCAGAATATTCTAGATCCCGGGAAAGAAAGCAACTGGTCATTTTGGTCGCTGTGAGTATAGTCTTCTCTAACTGTCTAACTGTATTCTGTTCTGACCAGGTGTACCCCAAGGTGCAATACAGCATGTATGTACATTAACAAAAAAAAGACAAACAATGAGCATAAACCCCAATATCCAGTTCTCATTTAGTTCAATAAATAGTAAATAATGATTGGTGTTATACTCTTATATATCATTAGTATTATAATGATATATAAAAGTATATAAAGTAATAAAAACAAGATATAGCAGTAGCATTTTCATAAAGTGGCAGACCATGGTCACTAAGTTACAGCTAAGGTGTGTAAAAGTGGCCAGTACTTTGCTGCAATAACTGTAAAATTACAAATCTTCCCCTCGCACTGACATCAACAAAAAACACTTTACACTAGGACCTTCATGGAATCGGTTTCCATGGTCGAGCAGCTTATGAGGGTGTGTAGGTGGCCCAGTACTTTTGTCCACAAAATGTTAACCATAAACAAGCTAAAACAATTTGAATCTAACACTGATGCTGGGTCATGGGTGGGTTTTCCAGCATGACAATGAGTCAAAAAAGGCAACAAAAACAAAGGAGTGGATAAAGAAGAAGCCCATTAAGGTCATATAGTGGCCCAGCCAGTTTGCAGACCTCAGTCTTGTAGAAAAATCTGTGTGGGGAGCTGAAACTTTGAGTGACCGAGCAGCAGCCAAGGAGCCCAATGAAGTTTGACAGCTTCTGTACAGATGAGTGGGCCAAAATCCCTCTTAAGATCTGTGCAAACCAGGTGACCAACTACTACAATTGTCTTACAACTGTGCCGAGGTATTCTCCACCATGTACTAAGTCCTACTTTGCTTGGGGATCAAATAATTATTTCACTCAATGACATGCAAGTCAGTGTGTAATGTTCATGTAATGTGCTTTTCCTGGAATTTTGGTTGATATTTTGTCTCTCCATTAAAATGAAACAGAAGTGAATTAGTCTTTTCTGCCTTTTCAGTAAGTGGTGCAGGAGGTGGTCAGGAATACATGATGGATCACGAACTACCCCTCCCTATTAAACACCAACAAAGCTCTGCATGTGTCACAACTCCCCCCCCCGTTTGTGTGCATTTGTCCCAACTATGTGATAAAAACTACACTTTGCTGCATATGTTGAAGGATCTCAGCTTGCTAAGGAAATTTAGCCTGCTCTTCTCTTTTTTGTACACAGCCTCCGTTCTGGTTTTTCTTCAGTCTGTGGGTCCACTAACACTTGAGCCGTGTCCTAAATCACAATGGAAAAGGTATCTGGCTGATAAATGTCTAACAGGACAGAGATGATACAGATAAATCCTTATAAAATATTATTTAATAGCTGCAATTTAAGTTCCCTCAAAATTTGTAAAGCATAACATAACATCTACAGCAGTAATATGGAACAGTACAGATGAATATAGCAGTAATATCCTTTCAAAATGCAACGTATTTCAAACAACTGAGATAAAATACTGACAGGAGTTACTTTTCTTGATATTTACATACTGATCTGATCTTTTTATATTTTACTCGAGTACTTTTTCCACCACTGAAAACATCCACAATCCCACTTTGATGACAACATTATTTTAACATTAACTAAAAAGATGGATTTTGAATAGCTATTATAAACTGGTCTCCCCAGTAGAGAAAATTACTCATATATTTCTCCCCTCTTCTCCTCAGCTGCCACTGGCTGGCTCCTCTTTCTTCTTCTCTGTCCCATAACCTCTCCCTTATATATATTTTGTATATTTTGTGTTTTTTAATATCACACAGGAAAAATATCTATGAGGAAAAAAGACATTATCCTACAGATCTGTTTGTGTAGCTTAACAAGTGAACTGTCTGCTCATTTCTCCCTAAAACAAACATGAAAACACACCAAACTGGACACCACCAAATAAACCCAGCATCAGCAACAAAATAATAATCTTGATGGGACTTTGAAAGTGATATTTAATTGTGAAAACCAGGATATATTATTGCTACTCCATAAAATTGTCACAGACTCTGTAAAATTACAGTCAGCTTTTGAACCACTGACATTTTAAAGCAATGCCTTTAAAAGGATGCGGGACCTGAACCGCATTAAGTAGCAACTCTCATCATTAATGTCATGTGACTTAGCTAAAATTTAGCCAAATTTGAGGTGTTAAGGTTTTTCGTTATTTTAACATGTGTACCTCTAGATACCTTCATGAGGTGAAATCCGAGACTTACCTTTAAAAGTTTATTGCACGGAAAATGTAATTATTTGCCACCGGTGTGCAATCTTCAGATAGTGTGGGCTGAAAAGAATACACTTAATGTATTCTTTAAAATCAGGACACATCTGTGGGACACATTTGGATGAGCCTTGGAAACCAAATGAAATCACCCTCATTGCCTTCCTGTTACGTAACTGGCATACGAATGTGGCCTTCGAAGTATGCAGCCCCTGAATTGGGACACAGCTTATATCAACAACTTGTCCCAGGATAGACAGAGGCCTTGCAGTTGTCCTCTTTCGATCTGTTTGGACAATTCCACAAAATCATCCACTCAGACTGTACTTCTCTTGCCTATCACTAATAGATCCAACCATTGCACAGTCAGTTTGATGAGCACAATGCAGAGTTGTATTGAAAGTCTGAGTTGTACAAGATGAACAGGAATGAAGACAGCACAGTTCATTATACATTAGTTCATTATACATTAGTAGCATTAACTAACAGCAGGTTTAAATGTTTGTAATGTTATATCCAGTGAAATGCAGTTAATATCACTGTTAGTAGCCTCAAAAGCACTAGAATGCTGTGGTGGTATTTGCAACAACATAGCAGCAGCAACAATAATAGAGAAAACTTCTCCCAGCTAACAGCTAGCAGATCAATATCATGTAATACTTTTGTTAAACCTCTTGAATTAAACCTGACAGTCTTTTTTTAATAACAGGTTTGATTTAAAATTAACTTTGATGGTGTACAGAGCTAAAGTTATAAAAAAAGGTTAAGTCCACAAACACAATTTCCTGAGTTACTCCCACTAACAAAAAGCAGAGCAGGTTACCGCTTGTGGCATAAAGATTGAGCACTGAATGACGCAAAACCTTCATATTAAATAAGTCAACTATAATTATCTTGAACTGCAACAGGTGTGTAATCAGGAATCCTTCTCAGGTGTGCAGTAGTGAGGATGGAGACCAGGGCAAAACTCCGCCTCTGAAACACCCACCCACACAGACAGAGGAAAGGGAGAGAGCGTGAGAGCGAAAACGACCAACCAGGAGAACCAAGAACTCATCACAGAAGGTGCAACATGACAAGGAAAGAGTTTTACCCCTCTTGCTGTGCTGTGAGCTGCTTCTGATAAATACTTGATTTCAAAGCTTGAAGATGGCCCTGGATGTTCTGTTTCTCTGCTGTCATAAAATGAATACACTTGACGCTCTGCTTCAACAGCATAATTTCTATATGAAAGTGTGAAAAGCTATTGGTATTTTGAAAAGGTATGAAGAACATTTTCCATCTAAAGGTTTTTCCTCCAGACTTCTGTAGTGATTTCTTACACTACCATTAAAAAAACAGATCCTCGTAATTGCACAGTGATATTCAAAATACCCAAGTTTAGAATATGTCATCATTAGAGGATTTTAGCAAATTGCAATCAATTTTAGCTTTTGATGAGCAAAAGCAACATTCAAGATGGACAGAATAAACCCAAAGCTGCAAGACAACTTGATTTAACGTCATTACAAAGACATCACTCATGAAGATATTTAAAGAAAAAAAGAAACACATACTTCATTTCTACCACCAGAGATATAAATGAACTCGAATGAATGGATCCATAATCACTCATGTTAGTCTACGACAGGCTGCATTTTAAAGCTCTGTGAAGATGAATACACTCGTTTATTTGACTTGGCAATGAAAATTAGAGACGTACTATGATAACTGATAGCAATTTTTGTCTGTTATTTATTTATTAAAAGTTAAAATGCATTACAAATTACACATCTGTAATGTTTATTAACTGTAATTAATATTTCTTTTCCCTACACAAATGTGTCTGACTTTTCGGAATAGTGCTATGAAAGGTCCCTTGATTACAAAAAATGAGCACAGAAGGAGAAATGATGGTTATCCAATCAGCTCCTGCATCATGATAGTGGTATTGTTATGTCTCACTATTGGTAATGTTGTTAGATTTAAGTGGATGTGTTGTTCTCTATTGACTGGTTTGGGAAAATCAATTGAAGGCAATGTAACACTAAAGATAGCGTAAACGTAAGGTCATAGATGTGTCTGATATTAGGGTAAATCTGCACTGTATCACCCTCTGGTCCAACTGAAAACTAAAACAAACAAATTCAAAAAACCCTATTGTGAATCATCTAATATTTATCTGATTACATTTGTGTGTATTTCAAAGGTTTTCTAAAGGGTGAAGACAATTATTCACTTTATCTGTGCCAGTGGTTATTTTCCCAGAATGGCATCCAGCAGGCAGGCTCATGTATGTTTTGGCACAAACACATCTGCACAAGATAAAGGTGAAGCAAAACAATTAAACAAGTCTCTAGACAGCAGATGGAGACAGGTGTGAGACGGAGAGAATGAGATTAATTCTTTTTAGATGATTTCAAACTAAGCCCATTCTCAGCAGAGGCAGTGTCACACATTAAGATAGCAAAAATGACACATCAATTAAAGAAAAAAACAAAACGTTTTTGCTTTATTTTCACATGTAATAGACCAACGCTGTATTTTTCAAGATTTGATGATCTTGTTATAATATCTGTTTTGTTTTGAAAGCTATTGTTTACACTTGCACTGGTTAATTTTACTTTTAGTTGGAGTTTCCCAACAATTTTCTTCACCACCTTTCTACGGTTACTTAAACTGGTGTATAAATCTTGGAGGTCACCACTCTTTAGGCAGATTCTTTGTACTCATCGAAATAACTCTTTGCAGTGGTTTTCTGTGTTGCTTTTTTCTTTTCCTTTTGTTTTTGGATACTTTGGTTTATTTTTTGAACTTGACTGTTGCCTGCCAATTTCCTTGCCTTTGGTTGTTCTTGTTTGCTGACGTCCAGTATATGACTGTATATCTGCTTTTAGATTTTTGGATTTTGAAATTCAATTTGCAGTTGCATCCCTTCTCTGCCATTAATGGTAGCATTAATTATAGATGCTCTGTGCCACTCATTCTTATTGATGATATCAATATTTTTTTCAGCTGTTTAAGAAGTAATAAGTTAAGCTAGTCTGCACTCCATTTTCTTTATCCAAAGTATTAAATGAATTTCTAATGACCTATTTTTAACAAGTAACTGACACAATGACACAAATTCTCAACCTTTTTCCTTTTTATGAAACACTGGTTAAGGACTACTAAAGTAGAACATTTAATTAGAAAAATAATACTGAAATCTATTATTCAATTTATTACGGTTGCAAAAGGAGGCAACTAAAATATTGTATTACGTTTGTTTCATTAACTGTCTATATTTTTTGACAGTGTGTGTTTCTGTTTGTTTTTGTTTGGGTACCACAATATAGTGTATGTATGTCATTTCAAAAGTCATTTTCTTTTCATCTGGGGTTAGAGCTTTCTTATTTTCCTCATTACTTCCCAAGGAAATGTGGAAAAAATTTGCATACTGGGGAAATTGAAAACAACACAGAGGAACTAAAATGCCAGCTCACTCAAAGAGGGGCTTTGATCGTTTTCTAAATGAGGGTGGTCTTGTCAGGCCCTTCATTGTGAGTGATTGCATTCTGAGCAAGAAGGTGTGATCTCCCCATTGTTTCAACTCTCCTCAACCCTTGCAGTTAGCAGAAACCCACTTTATATTTGTCTGCAGCTATCTGTATCTTATAATGTATCATTTATTAGTCTCCATGGAGACCACTGCATCTGGCTGCACTTGTTAAGTGTATAGAGAACTTTTACTAGACAAAGTAATAATGAATAGCTAAAGCAATATCTCCACTGGAGTAAGATTCAATCAAATGTACTACTTCTATCACATGATCAGGCTTGTTCAACTGAATAACACTGGGTGCAGATCTCTGCTGTACAAACACAACTAAATCTGATTTATTTTTGATATACAAAATAAATATAGAAGAGCAGTCTTTTAAATATTTGATATAAATGTTTGTTCTGTATTTGAGTTCATATGTCAGGTGTAGAAGAAAAGTAAGAATATTTAAATCATCACCTAAAATAGAAGCAGATATATCAAAAAATAAAGTATAGTTAAAAGTCCTTTAATGAAAAAACAGAACAGAGGAACAATTGAATTAAGTGTAGTCAATGCTATTCTTATAGTGGTGCTAATTGGATGGTGGCAGTGATTATGCAGTGGTTAACACCTTTTCTCTGTGCCTGCATATTTTCTCAGGATTCTGGCTTCCCACAGGCTAAAGGCATGAAGTTAGCTGGTGATTCTAAGTTGGCCACGTGTGAATAATTGTCTTTCTCTTTATGTTAGGTCTGGATTAAACTTGCAACCCATCCAGGTTGGACCCTGCCCTTTCATCTATGCCAGGAAGCCCTGAATTGGAAAAGCTATTGAAAAAATAGCCTGATTATCAAAATTGAAAATGACTCATTTGGCCAAATGGTCAGATAAATACACTCTATTAGTTTGATAAAATTTGTATGAAAGCAAACCCACAGATTTTTCTTTTTTGTTAAAATTGTGTGTAACATATCAGAAAACCCCAAAATTAAATAATTTCCTCTGATATTTAACTGAATTTAGCACAAGGATAGCACATTAACTGATATCAGATTATTTTGTTTTTGAAAAATATTTTAATATTTTAATTTCAATTTAGCTTTTAAGGAACTGAGAGACAACAAAAGACTAGAAAAATATGTTAAAAATCAAATATAAATTTAGCGCATTACCATATATGTAATTAGGTTAATTAGCTTAATTGACGACAGGTGAATAATGGATAAAACTGGGATTAAAAGGAACTTTGAAGAGAGTTATTTATTTCAAACAAAGTTAAAAGACCATTCAGTGAGTAACAGCTTAAGTCAATTACTAATACTTTTAGAATTTCATCATCTGGTATACATAGCAGATGACAACATAAATTCTACAGATAGGAGGATGCTTAAAATGAATCTCAAATGACTGTGAACTTGACAACTTAGCAAGAAAATGTAAAACCACATAATGCATTTGATTCAAGAACAGCATTTTAGCTTTACACAATGCAAACATCTACACTGTCACGGTCCCTGAGTCTGCCCGCTCTCTCACTCTCTCCTGTCTTCGCTCTGCCTGGGCGGAGCTCATTGCAGCCCACACACCTGCGAGTAGTGACGCACCTGTGGCATATTATCCAGCCTTCCTTGGCCACTACTTAAGGCGGTGGCTCAGAGCTTCTCGTTGCTGGACTGTTGTTTGGATCCACGACTGTTGTAGCCGCAGCTCCTGGCATCTCTTGTGCTTTTCCTAGTGTTTTCATGTTTCTGATCATCCTTTGTTTGTTTGTACATAGATTTCGTAGACACGTCGTGTAACCCTCATCCCTGATTCCTGAGCATGAGTGTTTGGTAGTGTGGCATGGCATGTTAGTGCAGAGCAAATTGGATCACAAAAACGAAGCAAATGTGCAGATATTGGAATGAGTGGAGCGTGGATCAGTGAGCTAGTGTGGAGCACCTATCCCCCGTTCTGCCCATGGATCCCTGGAGCCCCCGACCATTCCTCTCACTTTGTGTATAGCTCACTTGGTGTTGTAAATAAAGAACTGTTTAACTTAACCCCATAGTCGGCACTTGAGTCTGTTCCATCAGCCTTGACATAAACAGCCCATCATATTGCAGCAACTCAGTGCATTTAGGGTTGCGGGCATTATCAAAATGACCTGCTGAAGTTCAAACAATCATCACAACATGAAAGCAAGGTGATTTAAGTAACTTGTGACATGTTTGTTAGTGAGTAACTTCTGATGTACTGAGATTTTCCCATACAACCATCTCTAAGGTTTTTAGAGAATTGTCTGAAAAAGAGAAAATAACCAGTGAGTGGCAGTTCAGATAAGCTGGCACTTCTCTTGGGGGGAAAAATGCCTTATAGATGCCAGAGGTCAGAGGAGGATGATCAGACTGCTTTGAGCTAATGCGAAGGCAACAGGAAGTCAAATAACCACTGATTACACCCAAGGTATGTAGAAGAGTATCTGAACTTGTAATACATTGAACCCTGAAGCAGGTAAGTTACATCAGCAGAAGATGACACCAAGTACCACTCCTGTTAGTGGTAAGAACAGGAAGTCTACAGTTTGCACTGGCTCCCCAAAATTGGAAGTAAAATATTGGAAAAACATTTCCTGGTCTGATGAGTCTTTATTTTTGCTCAACATTTAGATGGTAGGGTCAGAATTTAGCTTAAACATTAAAGCATGGATCTGTTCTGCCTTGTATCAAAGGTTCTGGATGGTGTTGATGGTGTAATGATGTAGAGGATGTTTTATTGACACACTTAATATCCCTCTTAATATTAATTAAGCATTCTTTGAATAATTCAAGAGACTGATCAAAGATATTGCATTGCAGCTCATTCAAAAAGCTGAGTGCAAAACACTCTCAAGGAGATATAAACTTTCTTGCTTATGTGTACTCTTAATATTATATCAGTGGAAATGATTAAGGTGCAGTGACAAGAAGATGCAAACTAATTGTCAGACTTAAATACAAGGTGGATGAGTCTTGGACTCATAATCTGAAGTGTACAAGATTTGCTTTAAAATACAGCTGAGACACTGTGCATGCCACTGGGTGATGTATGGCACTGGATCACTAGTGTTTATTGCTTGCCAGAAGCAGCAAGTTGAATGCTGAAGTCTTATCAACTTATTAGAAAACTTAGTGGAGATCAGCGAGAGGCATTTCAAAGCTTTTATACAATAAAACTGACAAATAAGCAAAGAAAGAAGCCATCTAAGCAACGCAATGTAAGCATTAGTCATATCCAGTATATGCCAACATGCTTTGCCCTTGGCTAGCAGCATCACTGGTTGTTGTCTGCTGAATTTTCTTCTCAGAGATTATTTACACTTGCTTTGAGACCCAAACAAATGCTGGAAAGCTCCCAGTCACCAAGTGGATAAATAAATAAATTGGGAAAATCTTGACAGGTTATTACACCATGTGGGTTAAGAAGGAGAAAGTTCCAGTAATCCATTATTTACAGTTTGTTTTGGACTTCAAATTAGCTGCTTTGAAAAATAGCAATTGCTTACAAGATTAAAAGAGTACAGGCAAAGCATGCTATTTTTAGACAAGAAGGCAAGAATGTATCATGAATATGTCATGAATTTTACATCAAGTATTTTTTTTACAGTGGTTATGCTTGTAGTTAATAGTTCTGCTCTTACTCTATATGAAGTCCTTTAAAAATGAAACAAAATAAAGTAAAATCCGAAACAGCTTCATCTAAGCATACTATAAAATGATTTTTGAAACAATCAGAAACAATCAATTACAATTACAAGCCACAAACAAGGGGAGATGAGGGGATATTTAAAGAAATAGACTAAAGTTAAAGAACTAGTCAACCATCTGTGCTGTTCTCGAGGACAGCGGAGACATGGAAAAGTTTCTGCTGACTTTGTAACAAATGACTTGTACTCTTAATATGAAATGGTAAGAACTAGAGGTTAAGCTTCATTGAAATCTCCCATCCTAGTTTTGTAGAAGTGCTTGACAAAGCACAAAGTGTTTGTATGCGTACTTGAAATCAGTAAAAAAAAAAATGCTTGAATGCTGATGTGGTTATTTCCATTGCTGTGAAACCTATGAAATATGAATAAAAAGTGATGAAACCTAAAGTAACTCTCTGCTCCTCTTGAGTCCCCATCTATATGGCAAAATAATGTAAGGAAATGGAATGTGGGTGATGAGTGGACGAGTGTGTTTACTGTATTTACACCTGTTCTGTTCACAGTGAGATAAAAACACATTCACTCTTATCTATTCAGTTTAATCCCCAGAGCCAAGTGTCTAGTACTTGCAATTGACATCATTTTGCAGACACTTAGTTTGACAAGAATATTCCAAAATATGATTTATTCATTTTTGGTTGTACAGTCAGTGTGTAGGGTGTGCATGCTATACTTCTAAGTACACAAATGTGAGTCAAGATCAAACAAACATGGACTACAACACACTGAACATGCTGCTTGCCCTGCTTTTGTATAGTAAAAGTCTGCCACAGTGCCTGCTTTACTATATGGTTGCCATTTGTATTGCCATATAAGAAAAAATGATTGATGGCTCTAAAATTCTTAATAAACAGTCACTAATACACCTTATGTTTCCATGTGAAAGACTCATCTCCGTGTGTGTGTGTGTGTGTGTGTGTGTGTGTGTGTGTGTGTGTGTGTGTGTGTGTGTGTGTGTGTGTGTGTGTGAGTGTGCAACTAAACTATTTGGGTTTTTTGTGAATGCATATTCCAAATTTGTGCCACATTTCCTCCAGCTTCAGTACTAAAGTTTCGACAGTAAAAAAATGTTCAATAATAATGTTGCAAAGTTTAGATGTATACTGCACTGCCACATGGGTCTGAAAAACGTATAATAACAAACAGCTTTTTTTTTTTTTTTTTACAAATACATTTTAAAGTTATAGCTAAATTGTAAGTTTTTTATGTCATGTATACTGCAATGTATTACAAGTAAAAATCTGTGAGTACTTCAGTTCTATTAAAAAAAAAAACCCTCCATAATTACACATAAAAATACTCATAAGGCAAGTTATTATTATTTCAATAAAATATAAATTTATGAAATCAGACAGTGGTTCAAGTGTTTTAATGGATAGAACATCTAAGGCTGGATTGTACTGTGCAAGAGGGTCTAAGTTCAACCCCCTGCTGAGGTGAAAGCACGGTTTTGACACTACTTGCAGTAGAGATCATAAGGATTATAAGGCTCACAAGAGTGATAGAGAAGAACGAATTGGCACAACAGTGACTTGTCAGTGAATTTTTACAGATCAAATGAACAAATCTCAGGGACTTCCTCCATCCTTTGAAATGCTACTTACATCACAAATAACATTTTAGGGGTCTTTTAACCTCACCTCAGACTAGACTGTTCAATTAGTACTGGGATGTATGGTAAGTCATTCTGTGACTGGGTTGCATTTTCTGGTATCTCTCTCTCTCTCTGTTTTTTTTTTTTTTTTTTTAACATAAATCCCCATACTAGTGAGCAGCTACAAAACTTGCAATTATAGGAATGAAATTTTGTTTCCACAGCAAGGACTAACTGTTAATCCTTCATACTTAAAGTTGTAACTTAAATGCACAAACATTCAATGAATAAATTAGGCTAAGTGAATAACCCACAAGTAACAGGCAGCAAGAGTGAAGGAAGGTTTAAAAGGTTAAACCTGTACGTGCTATGATAAATGGTTTGGCCAAACTGGTCTCTGGACAGTTCGTTAAATAGTCACAGATGGTGGCACTGACAAAAAGGCAAAAGGCTGAGCTAAATGTGACAAAGTTGGAGATGTTAAGATTTTCATTGCAAGTAGGCAGAATGGACAAGATTGAACACGATTAAATAGAAAATAGAGCTAAAGTTCAGGCTGAGCAGTTTGGAGACAAAGTTGAGGCTGATATTATATGGACATGCAGTGGAGAGACGGTGGACAAAGGGTTTTGATTAGGACCGGGGAAAAGACATAGAAGACCAGAGAAAAAGGTTCACGAATGCAGTGGAGGAGGATATGCATAGGGTTGGTGTGACAAAGGACAGTGATAGATATAAGGTGAGATGGCAGAGGTGGCAAAAGTAAGGACATTCTTAAGTAGAAGTACAGATACTTGTGTTAAAAATACTCTGGTAAAAGTTGAGTACTGACTCAATTCCTTTACTGGAATAACGGTGTAAAAGTATAGGCTCTGAAATGTACTCAGTAACTAAGTAAGAAAGTAAACATTAGCTCTTTTGAGGACGTTCTACCAGTTTTTTTTGTGCAAAGCTAACTGAACCTTGTGTGATATTAATATAATAAAATTATATTAGTATGTGGGAATGCAAGCTTCAAGTACACTCAGCTTGAATCAGTTATGTAGAACATGAGCAGAGAGAAATAATTTTAAAAAATAACTATTTTCTGTTGCCTACATTGGAGAGGGTGACTTTGCCTTGACACCTAAACAGGGAAATAAGTACAGTCAAGGGTTAAAGTGGGATTCTAAGGGTGGGGGAACCGTAAAATCGGTTGCAGCGGCATGAGGAAAAGAATCACAACTCACAATAATTTCTGATGTAAGCTCCAGTAGATGTTCTTTGTGTACAGGCTGTGATTAGCTGACCTGCTGCTGCTTCTGCTGCTGTTAGTGAATTTACACATTTGAATTCAAATCAATGTGAACAGGTCTTTCACGAGTTGTCGTGGCTGATTTCCATCCCCTACACTACCAGTATACGGTTTATACACTCTTTATACTTAACAATATGCAGCTGGTATAAAGGTGGAATTAAGTGAATGAATCTAAAGATCATCAACTTACATTTAAATTAATCTCTGCTACCCTTTATATAACCCAATACTGACTGTAAAGACCATAGCCATTGCACAATAGTCCAGTACACAGTTTTTTACTTATCACATTACTGCAAGCCAACCTGATTATTTTCATTTAACCTTTTAATAACACAGGGTTAATATACCTCAGTTTGCTTTGCAGGATGTTTTACAATATGAAAAAACACAACTTCACATTATGTACAGATACAATATTTGACTTTTAAAATGAGGACTAACATATAAGCTGTAAATGTCCAATTTATCAAATACCATTGAGCAGTCTTTATCTTTAAATATAAATAAAAATAAAAATCATTGCTCCAGCTTGCTCCTCTTCTGCATGGCGAGCTAAATGTTGAAGTACTTTGAACACACTTATGGACAACTGTATGGAGAAAATTTTGCCTCCAAAGGCCAGCCTCTCCCTTACAAAGAGGGTGCTCCACATCACAATTAGCCAGTTGAGGTTATTTGGGCATCTGACTAGAATTTCTGGGTTAGGTATTCCAGCCATGTGCTATTGGGAGAAGTTGGGTAGACGCAGGACACACTGGAGAGATTATATCTCTCCTGGAAACACCTCAGTTTTCACCCGGATAAGCTGAAGGAGGTGGGTGGGGAGAGGTTGGTCTGTGTTTCTCTGGATAGGCTGATGCCCACAAGACCCACCCCAAGATAAGCGAAAGACAATGGGCGGATGGACAGATGGTATTTAAATTTAATAAGGTGTCTTTTTAGTGTAGACTTTGACAATGAAACTCCTGCTTCTGCTTTCTTGACTGGGATGGGAGTTTTCTTAATCAAAGAAAGAATTCTCTGATCATTCACTTTAGTTGTTGTCAATTATCGTCTGCAACTTTTGGCATTTCAAAACTGTTCCCTTTTCTCTTCCTTTTTTAGGCAGTTTCATTTACAGTACTATATTGTTAATTTGACCATTTATATTATTTTTTCTGTGTCTTCGATGGATTTTAAAGCCTAATAGTGGCCTCTGTCCCTTGTATCAACACCTCTTTGGACTTCATTTTGAGAGTTTCAGTGAACAGATTCCAAATGCAAACTCAACACTTTAAATCAACATCAGATAGTTTATCATCTTAAACTGATGTGGCATGAGAAGGGAAGATTCCTTGATTAGTCATGAAACTGCTTCTGTGTATTGTTTGAGGATTTGTTCATTAACATTTTACAAAAATTACTGATGACACTAAAATATAATATAAACCTTTGAAGAACAACTGGAAATGTGTTATTCCCTGTGAGGATTTTACTTTATTTTGGATTTTTTTTATTTAGCTGAAACACAAATGAAAAAGACTTAATAAAGACTTGTATTCTAGAAACTCACAGTAATCCATTCACAGTTTGAAGCCAAGCTCATCGTGACAAAGCCAGGGTAAATACAAAGCAACACTGGGCAGTGTTCCTGCTGGCTTAGTAACCTGTTCCAAATGTAATGAAAAACTGATTTAAAAACTACACACAACTGACCCAAACCTTGCAACAAGTGAACTAAACGTGGCAAAAAGTATACAATTCCTCAAAGAATTAAAAAACAGATTTTATATAAATAAATCGCTTTTTCCGCTGATGGGCCAGTGTAAACAGTCTAAATTTATTTTCTACATGTTACTGTAAAGACTTTATATACCAAATATAGTTTGAGTATGTTGCATTAGAATTGTTACAATGTAACCTCAATCTTCTCAGTTTCCATAGTTCTATTTTAGAGTTTTTAGTCTGGAAACAGTGATGGTGTGGTGGCAGTGCAAGACATTCATCTAGAAAGTTAGATTGAAAGTTCTAAAAAAAAAAAAAAAAAAAAGCGACTCCTCATAACAAAACAGACAAAGGAAGAAAAACAAAAAATTCATGGTCACTATGAAAGAAATGGGTTTACTGATGGACTGTATATGTGATGCATGTTCAAACAATGGAATATAAGTCAGAATTTCAGAGGGGAAGGAAAACCATATGTATAGAATTTGCTGAGGACGCACCGCAGTGACTGGATGGGTAGATGGAGGTGTTTAAAACTTTCGGCATTTTATTTGCCCACTCATTTTGTTTTCATTCATTTTACTTGCTTAGCAAATTTACATTGGCTAGCTGTATGCACTACAACTGTTTAGGTTAGTTTCAAGAAAATATTGTGCTTTAGGTTAAAATATGGCACGTCATTGATTAAAAACACATTAAAACTTCAATTTACCTAGTGCATATATGCATGATACCATTGGTCTACATGTGATGAATTTAGAGTGACAGACCCATCTTACTATTGCTATGTGTTTGTACCTTGTCTGTATTTGTGAAATGATACTGGCTTTGAACAAAACAACAATGTGTGATTTGAGGCATGGTAAAAGATTCTATATGAATATATTTTTAATTAATACTTAGCATTACAGCTTTAAGGATTGTGACATAATGTATTTTAAAAGATATACAACAATAAAACTTCATTACAAAATAGATAATATATCTGCAAAAAATGACTTGAACCCATGCAAGCTTTCCTTTAAGGGGTTCATTCCTTCTAAAGTCTTCTTGCCTCACGTGGGCCCGAATGTGTGACTGATGCTCTGAATACAATTTTCTATGTTTATCATCAGTAATGTTTTATTTCCTGTGGTACAGGGTGCTTTACCTGCCATTCACCCAGTACCTGCCTGTTATCTTTTTTTTTTTTTTTTTTTTTTAGGCCAGTCCCGTTTGGATTTTTAGCCATCAGAATTGTTGTCTGAAGGCCAAAAAAGATGCCTAGCGGGTTTACTTTGCCAAGTGGATCATCATGGGCTTGCCATATTGGTCCATTTGATTGACCTTTATTATAATTATGTATTTATTTTATTTTATTTTCAGTTGTTACAGACGGGACAGACATGACTGAGGGATAGGACAGGGAGAAAGAAAGAATGAAAGAAAGAGAGGGAGAGAAAGACAAAATAGAGGGGAGAGAGAAAAAAGAAAAGCAAACAAACAAAAAAGAAAAAACAAACAAACAAAAAAAACACCTGGATCACCTGTCGAGAGATGAAAAAAAAAAACAGAAGAGAAAACAAACAAAAAAGAGCAACATAATAAATACAACACCATCACAATAAACTAGCTAACAGTAGATAACAGTAGATACTAAATATTAAATGTTATTGCACAGCACGCAAGATCGACAGCGCACAATGTGCTTTGAGGTAGCAGCCAAGAAAGGTGTAGTTTGTGTCTGTCAACACCCGTGTGTACACCTGTGTGCATACCTGTGTGGATCAGCACGCTTCTATTCAAAAGGTTTCTCCATGCAACGATCTGCTAGGGAGTGTGGGGAGCCATTGCCCCGTCCCCCAGGGCATGAAGCAGGTATGGAGGAGATCCAGGCCCCAGACATCCAGAGGGCCCAGAGTACGAGGACCCAAGGAGGACCACCAAAGGGGCAACCGTGCCACCCTCCTGGGAAGAGCTGAGGCGAGCCCCAGCCTGTTATCATTCTTACCAGGGAGTCTGGTCTAGTGAAAAAAAACACACTATACAGTCTTACAGAAACTCATAGATGCATCAAGGCTCTTCTCTGGCCCCTCACTGATGAAATGTATTCCCTATTTAATGTCAGTTGACTGGAAAATGCATATTTTGTTTTCCTGGCAAAAAGAGAAATGAGTTCCCAAATTTAACTCAGTGCTTTGCTTTTTTGCTCTCAGGTTGTTATGAAATACTTGCAATTTTTTAAGGGATACTTAATATACAGTAATTTATATAAATATATTTGCTAAAACAAACAATCAAACAAAAAATAAACCATTTCCCTCTGAATCTCAAAGGTAGATAACTTTACTTACTTTATGTATGTGGACCAGTGATTGTGATAACATGCATTACCCACTGTATCATTTATGCTATCAGACTTTTTAACAGGAGTCTAAAGAAATGAAACAATCATATTTTTTTAATTTTAATTCAATTTTACTTTTAGCCAAAAGACAGTTCCCCTGGTTGTCTTAGCAAACTTACATTGGCTAGCTTAAGTACCAAATCAATAGAAAACTAGTTTCAGTGTGTGAATGTGTGTGTGACTGGGTGAATGACTGAATGTAGTGTAAAGCGCTTTGGGGTCCTTAGGGACTAAGTAAAGCGCTATACAAATACAGGCCATTTACCATTTTAGTTATTCTCTACATCTATTTAGAGCTCAAAGTACATCCACCCATAAAAAACAAGTATTGCAGTATGGTTTCCACCAACACTTAGAAGCTCCCTTCAACAAGGAACTGATTCCAACCCTGTGCTTTATTGATGATCCTAATGTTTGAAGAAATATGATGTATATCTGGCTGTGTAATTACAACAAAGGAAGATTATGTTGAATTTGGCAGCACTTTTCAATAACATTGTTGATAACTGTTGAAAATTATCTTGATTATCTTTGTAAAGTTGCAAATAGCATTTAAAAATCTTTAATAAATACACAGTATTATATCTATAGTGTGTCTAAGTGTTCCGTTCAATTCAGTTTTATTTATATAGTCACAACACCAGTCACCTCAAGGCACTTTATACTGTAAGGTAAAGACTGCACAATGCAGAGAAAACCCAAGCAACCCAGTGACCCCCTATGAGCAAGTACTTGGCGACAGTCGGAAGAAAATATCCTATTTAACCGGAAGAAACTTCCGACAGAAACCAGGTACAAGAAGGAAGGCAGGACAAAAAATACAATGTGGAAGAGACCTGAAAGCTGAAGGCTCTGCCTCCCATTCTACTTTTAAAAACCCTTGAACCACAGGTAAGTCAGCAGGTTGAGAGCAAAGTCTATTGGGGTGATATGATACTATGATGTATTTAAGATAACTGAGGAGAAGGATTTTAAAGTAGATTCTGAATTCAACAGGGAGCCAATGAAGAGAAGCTAGTATGGGAGAAATGTTAATGGTCTGTTAATAGTCTTGCTGCAGCTTTTTAAATAAACTGAAGGCTGCGTTACCTTGAATGTTTTTATGCTTCAAAAATTATTAAAGATACAATAACACTCAGCATCTTCTACCATACATTTACAGTTAAAAAACTACTTATTTAAAATTTCATAAGAGCTTAACTGCATTCACATAATTTAAGCTCTCATAATGAGTTATTTGAAGGTAATGTTTGTGAAGTAAAACAAAAATGTATTTTTTTTTCAGTATTTTTGAGATTACCATCCATCCATCCATCCATCATGCTGTTTGGCTGTATTTGAATAGAATAAAATAGAATAGAATAGAATTGAATAGAATAGTGTAAAAATGACCTTGTCTAACTTCCAAGCCTTGTGCCCTTCTGGTTTATGTCAAATGCTAAATTTGGCATCTGTGTATTAAATTTCTCAAAAACCTCCAGTACATATATAATGATAATTAAAAAAAAAAGAATATGGCTTGAAACAGCTGCAACTTGTTGACTGGTTGAGGTATGTACTAGTAGAGTAATTGCAAAGGCAGTACTGTTCAAAGGAGTGCTACATGGCAGGGCAGCTTTACAATAAATGATGAGAATAGTGACCTGAAAATTACACACCATATCTGATTGCTGCAGAATGAGGTGTTTTACGACTTAGGATGGAGAAAGTCCAACAAAAAAACGCCACTACCAATAACACTTCTCCTCTGCATCACTCTCTACAAAACCTTTGTGTGTGACAATGTTATTGAGGTTAATAATAATATATATAGAAGGATGTTTGTTTTGATGAATGAGGAACACTGGCATTTAAACTATGAATGTTAAAACAATCCTTTACTGAAAGACGAGCAGGTAATATTTCAGAATAGGATGGCTAAGAATTAATGTCCATGTTTTCCCTTAATGTGTTATCTAGCTTGATTGTAAAGATAGTATATTACACTCTTCCTCATCTGTCTTCTTTTTTGGCTCCGCAGAGTAATCCATTTCCCTCAATTTCAGGTCTTGAGGCTTGCCACTAAGGGCCCCAGGATCAATATTTGCCAAGTTTAAACCACAGGATTATCCATCTGTCAGGGCTCCCAACAGAAGCTCTCAACTGTGACATAAATCTTGGACTGTCCTCCACCATGTGAGAAGGTCACATCTCCAAACAGCTTTTGTTATATTGTACGCCTAAAGAAAGGATTAAGTAGTCAATAATGTCACTTCTACAAATACATTGTGCAAGCCAGCCCACAAAAAACTTAATGTCTTATAAATTTCAACTTTATATGTTGAAATGTCTGCTTTGTTTCCTTAAAGAAGTTTAGAATTTGAAAATAGAAAGCTCAGTTTTTCCAGTCTACTCTCTCTGTCCCCCACCAGAGACGCACAGTAATATGCATGTGTTTCAAACTAACTCATAGTTTGAAACTTTGAGGAATACTGCTATGACTCTTTATAACCTTCTTTCATTGGAAACACTGGCACAACATTTGGTTTACAAGCCATTTACACCCACACAAATGGATGGAAATGACAAATGACCATTTTGTCCAACCGCTGAGTTCCTGTGCTTGATTTGTGCTTAAATTGAATTTCAAGCGCCAATGAGAAGTTGTTAACACACTAGAAATACACTCAGGGAAAATGTTGCTGTCAATGCAAAATGACATTTTGGCTTTTCTTCCTTTGTTCTTTGGCCATTTACCAAACATGCTAATTCTTTATTCATTCAAATATATTGTAGTGTAACAATGTTTCCCCTCATCTGGTAAATTCTGTTCTGTTAAGAAAATGGGGAATTCTATATATGTGGCTCTCTGAGAGTCAATAGATTAATATAAAACTTATTGATTATTAATATTTTAAAGCATGTAAATGAAAAGTGCTTGTAAATTATCACATCTGCCTTATTATGGCTTTGCCTGCTTGTTTAACAGCGTTGTGTGTATTGGGGGCTCTTTCTTGGAAAATGTAAGTAATGTAAATATAATTATATATATACATACACATATATATATATATATATATATATATATATATATATATATATATATATATATATATATATATATATATATATATATACATATATATATATATATATATATATATATATTTTAACTATATTTCTTGACCTTGTGACCATGTGACAATATGTAGTTTATTTTCAGAATTGTCGGTTGCACATTACAGTCTGTCAATTGGTTGCAACACGGAGGAGATTTCTTTATACTTACAACACAGGGAGTTAGAAGAATTATGCAAATTCACATGCAAAGGTCCCAGCAGCCTACAAAAAGGCTAAAGTTAAACATCCAGACTGAACAGAGCTGAATGTGATCAAGAGAAAGGACTAGATGACTATCATTTCACTACAGTGATAAGAGTCACAATTAAACTGTCACAGGTGGAGGTAATTCTCTTGGGTAATTCAGGAAATCTTTAGCTCACCTATGGTCTTACAAGTCAGCAAAATGTCTTAAGTTCACTAGAAAGGAATGCAAAGGAGGGCAAAAGGTGGTTAAATCAGCTGAATTAAATTACAGCTCCAGGAGCTGATTCAAGGAAGGAAATTCCAGTGTTAGTATTACAAAAGTGATGCTTTAATGTTTTATGGCATCTGTCTGCAACTTATTACACTTAATCTGTGTGATAACCAAACGTGTTACACAGGCACATATTAGGCCCCTGAATGGTCTTGTATATATTAGATCTCATATGAACCTTTTAACACCTATAAAGCAACTTTCAGCTGCTTTCTGAGAGCTCAAGGAGTCACCACAACAGGTAGCTCCACATGTCTGGCACAGGAAAGTACAAGTGTTAAAAATCTGTGCATACTGATATTAACAGTCAAGCTACAGTTTATGTAATGATTTCAAACTTTCAATTCTGCCCTACTGCTCTTGCAAAATGACTTAATTTCAATCTCAATTAAAGAAAAGGATCGCTGCCTGACAGAATGAAAGAACTTTTTTTGATGAACATTGAATAGGTAGTCTAAATCAGATAATAAAGCTCATGATCACCTGCACAAAATCTGTGGTTTAATTTTTCTGTGAAACACACTAATCCAACCTAAAATATTCCCAAATTTAATGTTTTGTATATCATTAAACCAGGGAAATGCATGAGAATCGGACCTGGCATATGTTTTCTACAGCCAGCCTGTCAGAAGTGGACTGGAGCTGAACGGATCACATTGCTTTCTCTTCCAAGGTAAAATCAATTTGAAGAGCACCTAGACCGCAGAAGGGGAGTGTGAGGGCATTAGGTTAAGTGTCACTCTTGGCCCTTGATATCTTTCTGTGATGATGACCCTGGCTCGCCATGACCCTCTTTCTATGCTGTTTGAGTAGAGGTCAGAATTTATGCCATGGCTCTGAACCTGGGGTCAGTCTATCTCCATCCAGCAGCTGCTCTCTGTCTCATGGTGTTAGGTTCACAAGTTTTAGTTCTCACATGTGAATAAAACTGGTGAGGACAAAACTGTAGTCCACATATTGCATTGTTTCTTTTTGACAAACCACACTACTCCCGGTGCACTCTGAGCCTTCTAACGTACTTTCAATAAAATAAACACATGAATGGGAACTATATCCTATTTATTTATTTGGTAACTAACATGAAAAATTATTTTTGCTTAAGAAAGCCTAGAAATGTTTAATATGTAAATAATTTGCAGCAAATGTTTTGTTTATCTGACTTTTCTTTGTTAGTGAAGAAATTTTGTTCTCTTACATGTTTTGCAAATCACAAAAAAACAAACTAACAAAAAAAATTGAAATGCAAAATTGATGTTCATAAATCAAGTTTTCTTCCTAAATATAACCACAGACCAAACACCGGATGTTAACCCCATTCTTTGATCTGCTGACATGCTTCATTCATTCATTTATTAAGAAAAAACAAACCTTCCTTTAAGAACAAAATGCTAAAACTTACATTGCAAGTTGGTTCAGAAGGAGTAGACTTAATGTATGAAAATATATACAATCAGAAAATAGCACTGTATAGTCCAATAAACACGCATTTACCACTCTTACAGTTTTTGTCAATCACTTTGGCACAATTCTCACAGCAAGAATGCCGTTCTCATTATTCGTAATGCAGTTCTCAAAACAGTTAAGACATTTTTATAACAGACACTTCTCTGAGTAAAAGACACTAAAACAAGCAACCTTTTTCACACATGTCAAAACATGAGAAGTTAGTTAATTGCTTCAACTTTGTGACCAATGAATAAAAAAACACTTTCACTACTGTTTTAAAACTTAAATAGTGTTTTTTTTTTTTTAAACTTTTATTGAAACCTTACTCACTTTGGAAAGAGTACAATAAACATGTAGGTATTCTCACACAAAAATCAAACGTGAAGGATTCATTTGAAACTTGACAAAATTGCTAAAATTGAGAGGAAAAAAAGATACTTGTGAAACTATATAAACTGGAAAAGATACAAAGAAAATATATACAATCTGAGAACTTCAACACTTGTTGCATAGTCCGGCAAAGTCATGCTTCATACATTCAGCAGCCAGTTTATTAACTATGCCGTTCTCAAAAAAGTATGCAGAAGAGCATCTCTGAAAGCACAACACATCTGACCTTGAAGAAGATGGGGTACAGCAGCATGAGACCGGGGGCCAGTGCTGTCTGCAAAGAACAGGAAACCGATGCTTCATTTCACATTTCTAAAACAGCCTCCACAGTCACCAGATCTAGAGCATGTTTCGAATGTGGTTGAAAGGGAAATTTGGATGAGCAGCTGGCAAATCTGCAGCAACTGTATGATGCTATCATGTCAATATGAAGCAAAATCCTTGACAAATGTTTCCGGCACCTTGTTGAATCTATTCTAAAAAGAATTGTGACAGCTTTCCATTGAAGGACAGTTTCATTTCTAAGGCTGATAGTTTGTTACTGCCTCGCTGTTTCATACATATTTGAAAAAAAAATTGTAAAGTAATTTAATTGAAGGAAAGTGAGAGATCTAGAATTGCGACTGACAAAAACAACAATGTGCAAAAGAACAAAAAAAACAATGAGAAAACCCTAATGCAGGTGAAGAAATGTGTTACTGATTTGAGAACTGCATTGAGAGTAGTGAGAATGACATATCTGATGTGCAAATTGCACAAAAGTGATTGAGAAAAACTGTAAAACAACTGTTAATTAAATAGGTACCAGCTGGCGGCGAAGAATATCCATGGAAGGAAGAATAAACTCGTTGTGGGGAAGTTTCCTTCAAATCTGGATGAGATTATTTAAAAGTGAATATGCTAACCAAACATATTCCTCTGTAACATCAACTCTGAAGTCTAAACCTGAGAAAGTAATGAAACAGAAATTGTTTATTGTCATGTAATTTCCTCCTCCAAATAAAGGTTTTGTTTAAATTATTTGTCAGCATTGCAAATCTGAATAGAGCTTTACTTATTCTTGGCAATAAACTTATTGTCAAAATTAACTCTCAGGAACTTGGTATTTTAAAGATACGATAGGTCGATGTGATAACATCAGCAATTACATTTGAATCAAGATCTTTTTGAACATATATCCAGAAATGTCCCTTTAGGTTTACTGCCGGAGGGACAGGAGTGGTGGGGAAAAGAGGGGTAGCAGAGTGGAGACATGCTCAGGACTTAATGAATATTCAGTGAGACATTGCTGAGAGTCAGCTCAGCAGGTGGGGGGAGAGTGATATGAATGTAAACCTGCTTTGCTGTAGTTTAAGCTTGCAAGACCCAGATATTTTTCTGTGGAAGATGCTTTGATGCAACTGCTGTCTCATTATACACAACTTTACACAGCATTGTATATTGAAACTCTATTGACGATGCACAAGCTGCTCTTGATGATCGCATTTTAATATTACCCAGTCAGCTTATTACAAAATGATCACAGTATTGTATAAAGAGATCTTATATTCTAGATTACTCTTACTAGACTTCCTTTTTCTCTGTTCTTTTCTTTTCTTTCTTTTTTTCTTTCTTTTCAAATATTGCTATTACAACATTTCAGATAGCCTAATAGGGTTTATAGCATTCAGCTAAAATAAAATTTACCACTAGTGAAAAACATTAGAATTTCAGAAAAAAAAAAAAAAAAACATAGTAGGAAGAGAAAAGAGGGAGTATGTGCTACAGCAGCTGTACATTTTTTTTTTAATTTAACTTTGTCTCTGACAAGATCTAGATCACAAGACCCAAAAGTAAACACAAAACTGAATCCAAAGCTGACCTGTTTATTTAAGCAAATAATATCTTAACTTAAGCAGGTATACAGACAGGTAGTCTATGGTATGGGCAGCTGTGGAGGTACACAGTCGCCATGGAGGATAAACGGATATTAGGATATGATTTTGATATTCTTCTTCCTCAGGAGAACAGTAGAAAGTGGGCAGTCAGGGTAAAGATATAACCAAGGGTGTATGCTAGGAGGGGGAAACTCCAAAGAACAGTGAGTGAGCAGCAGGCCGGAACCAGAACAGACATACAAACTGGGTACTGGGGGCAGGTAGACAAGATGCAAAATATTTCAGAGAAATGGCTCAGTAACAATTTTGTTTTTGACTGAGCCTAGACTAGTTACCAGGAAGTACATTCTAAAAATTTGGTGGCAAAAATTTTGTCTAGCTTTTTATGTAACTGAAGGACAGACAGAGAAAGAAGGCACAAGATCCCATGACAATATCCCACTGGGTGACCTACTGTACCTGGGATTCAGGTGGAGTTCTCCCACCAGATTAGAGTCCAGAATTACTAGGTAAGTGATTAAAAATGTGTTTCAGGACCATAAACCTCACAGTAAACAAGATATTGGAGATCTTGGCCACAGTGGTGTAGATTCATGAGGAAATTATCTCCTCTTCCTGTGAGCAGAACAGGGGTCTGATACTCCAGGGATGGCTTGAAAGGGGTTAAGGCAGAAGCTGAGGAGGTCATGGCATTGTGAGAATGCTCAATCCAGAATAGCTGTAAACTCCAGGTGCTCTGATTTGTAGCTGAAACACAACAGCTTCAAGCTACTCATTGGCCTGCACTGTCTGCCCACTGCTTTGAGGGTGATAACCTGATGTGAGATTAACTTCAGCACCTAAAGCCTTACAAAAGGTTCCCTAGACCTGGGAGATGAATTGTGGGCTGCAATCTAAAACAATATCATCAGGCACGAAAACATGAGATACTTAGACATTACCTGTTGAGAATCTTTTAGCTTTGAAAATCTATCTCCAATGGCGAGAATGACTGTGTTCCCTTCAGGTGCAGTGAGTCCACTAACTAAATCAACAGCTATATATGATCTTGTGCAAGGGCCGGATAGTGGCTGAAAAAGGGCGATGACTGGATTTATCCCTAGAGGAGACAGAGCAAGCTCTCTGTCTCTCCTGTGTCGAGACACAATATGTATAAATATATGTACACTATCAGTCACTAGTTTGGACACACCTTCTCACTTAATGGTTTGTCTTTATTTTTACTACTTTCTACATTGTAGATACAAACTGAAGACATCAGATATATGAAGCAAGATATATGGAATTATGTAGCAAAGAAAAAACCTGATGAATAACTCTAAATATGTCTTATATTTTAGATTCTTCAAAGTAGGAAGTAGCACTGCAAACCCTTGGCCTTCTGTCAATGAGTTTCATGATGTAGTCATCTGAAGTGGTTTTCACTTCACAGGTGTGCCTTGTCAGGGTTCATTCGTGGAATTTCTTGCCTTCCTAACTGAGTTGGGACCATCAGTTGTGTTGTGCATAAGTTAGGTTGGTACACAGCTGACAGCCCTATTTGACAACTGTTAGAATTCATGTTATGGTAAGAATGATGCTAAGTAAAGACAAACGACACACCATCATTACTTTAAGAACTGACGGTCAGTTGAATGGACATTAGACCAGTGGAAAAGTGTGCTTAGGTCTCATGAGTCCAAATTTAAGATCTTTGGTTCCACCCATTGTGTATTTATGCAATGCAAAAAAGGTGAATGGATGATCTCTAAATGTATGGTACTCAGAGTGAAGCATGGAGGAGAAGGTGTGATGGTGTGGGGGTTTGCATTTAGTTGGACCATCATTTATTTTTTGACATGACAATGACCCCAGGCTATGTAAGGGCTATTTGACTAAGAAGGAGAGTGATGGAGTGCTGTGCCGGATGGGCTGGCCTCCGCAGTCACCTGACCTAAACCCAGTCAAGATGGTTTGGGATGAGATGGACCACAGAGTGAAGGCAAAAGGGCCAACAAATGCTCAGCATCTCTGTGAACTCCTTCAAGACTGTTGGAAAACCATTTCAAGTGACTACCTCATGAAGCTCATAGAGAGAATGCTAAGAGTGTGTAAAGCAGTAATCAAAGCAAAGAGTGGCTATTTTGAAGAATCTAACATATGTTTTGAGTTATTTCACACTTTTTTTTTTTACTACGTAAGTCCATATGTGTTCACTCATAGTTCTGATGCTTTCAGTGAGAATCTACAATGTAAGTAGTCATGAAAATAAAGAAACAACATTAAATGAGAAGGTTTGTCCAAACTTCTGACTGGTAATGCATGTGTGTGTGTGTGTGTGTGTGTGTGTGTGTGTGTGTGTGTGTGTGTGTGTGTATATATATAAATTCAGGATGGGTTTACATTTTCTAAAAACGATCACAATTCTTGGTTTCAGTATTTTATATATTGCTTCATATTGAAAAAAAAGAATACATTTGGTACACTAGTACTCACTCATTACTGTGTTTACACTGACTTTTATAAACCCATCCCTCCAGTTGAAAATTCCCTCTATCCATACGGGACATTATGTACATCAAATATTAATGTTGTACCAACAGAAAATGGCTGCTCCAAAAAAGGATGACCTACTTCCCACATTTAGCCCCAAAGGAACCATCTTTGGAAAAACATGAGAGAGGGATGTTTGGCCAACAGGGCTGCTCTTTTAAACCTCAGCTGAACATGGTTTTTAATCTCACCCCTGTTCTCTATCATTTTTTTCTTCAGCCTTGTATCCCAAAGTCAAAAAAAAAATTGTCACTTCAAACATAACAAGCTAATGACATTGTACATAGCCTTCAAACATATTGTCAAAATTTTTATTTTTATATAACAGTATCAATAGATGTTGAAGACTAAAGAAGATGAGAAAGGGTGTATGAAAATAACAAAAACAAGATTAACATACACAGAACCAAAAATATATGAATATCTATTAATTATTGTTATATATAGATATATAGAATAATATAAAGAGGCTATACAGTGACAAAAACAAGTAAACAAATACTATAATGTATAGATTTGATCTTTGCCGTGTTAAAGGAATCATATCATTAAATTAAACACCTGAATATTCATTTTTTGGCCATTAATTGTAATGCTGACTGAACCACCAGTTCCTATGAATTCACAGCTTTTATCACACATAAGCAACATAATCCAAATTAACCATTATTTTTATTCCTAAACTTTTAAGCTAACTACATTGGATATTACATTTAGAGCAAAATGCTGAGCTTCTAGCTTTTCACATCCCCTGTTCTGATCCTGCATTAAAAGATGCAATGTGAGCACAGATGAAATTTCACCTAAATTCCTGCAGGCTATGTGTCAGCCCTAAACTCAAGTCTCTGCTGTTGTGCTTTTGGGCACTGAGCACTTCCTTCCCTGAGGCAAGATGGTCATTACTCCATTTCGCAAAAAGAACCATATCGTCTGCAAAAATTGCCTAAAATACATCATTTTCTCTTGGATCTTGCTCTTTTGTTAAATGTAACATAATCCCTTCTGAGACATGGATTGCTTTCCACTAATCTGATGGCACTATGACAGAATGAATACTTAGCAACACCTAGGTCAGACTAAGGAACACTTGTGAACAACTTTATTTGCATACAGTCCCAACAGCACACACATATGAGTTTAAAACCATCTTCTGAAATAAAATAACTGAGAAAGAAGATGCATCTGTGGATTTATAATGAATGCCATTGGGTTTCAGCCTACATGGACAAAGACTTTAACCAGATAAAGATGTTTCACATCTACTGGTAGTGGAAATGTGAGGGCAGGTTTTGCTGTGAGTAAAAGGAGTATGAGAGGTAAAAACTGGTCACGTAAAAGCAGGGAGATGCAGGAGGCCAGCTCCAGTATTGAACAGCATCTCTTGACGCCAATGAGATGGTAACATGGACACAGTATGAGTGCCTAACTACTACCCACACCACATACAACCATGCTGTCCAGACTTGCATATATGGCAAGGATTGCAGACTTATCTTGACTTTATCACTGTCATGGTTACATAAAAATAAAGAAAAGATATGCACAGTGTCCAAGAAATAATTTAAACCTTAAGACATTTAGAGAGAAGCAACATATTGATCGGTGGAATCTTCCACAGGCAATAGTTGGCAGACAATGTGGAAACCTTCCTTTCATCCCTTTTTTTGCAACATCGCCTAGAATGCCTATAAACACATTTGCTCTTTTTTGTATCTCAAACAATCCATCAGGAACATTTATGTTGACCTATGTCCAGTTGAAAAAAATCACCTTAATATGTTCATGAAGCCAGAAATACTTTACTCCCTTAAAAAGATTTGATGTTTTGTGTCACTTTTTGTTGAAAATACAAGACTTTGAAGTTATTTTCAGGGTGCTCTGAATTTACTAGGTTGCTGAACTTTTGTCTTATATGTTAAAAAAAAAAAAGCTTCCGCTAAGGGTGTTTTTTTTATTTATGTATAGAGTTTGGGACCTGTCAGTGCAAAGCTACATAGTATTCATATAGAAAATGAAAACAGCTGTTGGTGAACACAGACCCTAATACACTGTTGCTATTTCTGACATGACTTGCCCATGGCTGACTTGTCAAAGCCACCTGTTTTACAAAGGTATAATGCCCGAATTTCTTTCATACTTTCCAAGTAGTGAATCTGACAAAGATAAAGAATTGATCATATGAAATACACACATACACAATATACACAACTTTGTACAAGGAGAAAACATAACCCTCATTTGTAAGACTTTGGTGGTGTGGAATACACCTTAAACATCATCTGTCATCTCTTGAACTAGATTTGTGTTTTGCACAGTTTTTCTGCAATACTATGTCACTGTTTTTATCATTATTTCTATTTATTTTATATTTATGCTAAAGTCTTTTTTGTCATTTTCTATTCTGTTCTGTTCTATTCTACTTAAATGTCACAGCAGAAAAGAAGATTCATCAAACAAGGCAATGTTCTTATTTTCAATTTTCTATTGTCCAATTATGGTAAGCATCAGTTTTCTGTTTTTAGCTGATGAGGAGTAGCACCAGCTAAAATGTTCTGCTGTTGCAGTCCATCAGCTTCAAGGTTGTAACAAGTACTTATTGAGCTATTATTGAGCTATTGTTGCCTTCCTATCATCTCAAAGTAGTCTGGTCATTCTCCTCTGACCTCTCGCATCAACAAAGACTTGCCTAGGACCGAATATTTCCTCTTTTTCAGACTATTCTCTGTAAACCCTATGGTGGTATGCAAAAATCCCAATAATATGCCCAATAACTTGAAAAAATGTCATGTGTTGGTGCCTATTGGTCATCTCCATATAAAAAGAAAGCTCATACGCCAAATGAACACACTTGTTCACACAAAAAATAAGGAAAGCAAAATAAAACATATAATACCATCGAGTCACTGGAATGTTGGCTTCTATACATGAGCAACCAGACTTGTATATCTCTCCCTAGATTCTACTGTACATATCCTTTTTTTCTATTTTCAATCTGAATAGAAATATGAATCCATTGGCCACTGGTTAGACCGGCAGATGGCTGCCCAGTCCTGGCCTGGTTTTGCTTGAAAAATGTTCCTGTTAAAAGGGTCTGAACGTCATTCTTCTGATGATCTGATAGATTTCCTCATTATTCACACTTGGATTCATACCTGTGGGAAACTTTCTAAATTATGAGGCAGCACATTAACTCACTCAGGTTAAGTGTTCCTAATATTTAGGCGTATGGGAGGCCAACTTAAATGAAAACACAGTGGGGTAGAAGAAAATATTCAGACAACTGTGATGAATGAGTTGACTCCAGATTACAACATGTAAACATGCACTGCCCAGTTTCCATATCGCCAATCCATTAGCTATCATCCAGCTCTGCATTAAAGCTGTTTGTTTGTTTTGTTCCCTTCTCCCCTGTTCTGTGCCCCTGCTTGCCTGCAACAGTCCAAGAATCACTGCCTTTTCCGTTTTCCAATTTCAGGCGCTTCCTCTGGAGCGAGGTTTGATGAATGTCGCTCACATTAGGGTGACCTCTGAGATAACCCCTCCTTTCTTTCCCAAGAAAATTCATCAGGCAGAGTCAGCCAGCCCCAGGGATATGTGATTCAGCACTCAAGGTGAGTGTCACATAGGCCTCAGATTGCCAGATATTGGCGAGGAGCGAGTAAGACAGCAACGTGCTGTTTTGGACACTGTTAAAGCCCTAAAGACATTAAGTAAGGCATACAGTGCACGTCTAGTATATGTACATTAACACTGTGCTAACAAGCAACTCTAATTAACGCTATTTCATTATGAAAAGATATACTGCAATCTGAAAAAGGTGGTGAAGCTTTTGTTTTAACCTGAACTATTAACAGAAGCTCTGTTCAGCCAGTCAGTCAACTTCATGCAAATGATCACCATCACTGCCAGTAGTGCTGACATACTCGTAGAGTAAGAGAGTAATTTCTTTGTCAGAACCAATATTTATGACATTGATAAATCTTTTGGGAATGCATAGAGCTCTTTGTAAGGATGCAAAGGTGGTTTGATTGCATACACAGGATCTCAGTTTTTTCACCGCCTACTACAAGCACTGTTGCTTTTGTATAATTAGTTTAAGTGTTGCTGCTTGTGTAGGAGGGCGTGCATGAAAGTGTGAAAGCTGGTGATGACTTTTAGGTTACTTTATTATTCTTGTTAGTTGCCACATAATGTCTTATATAGGAAAAACATTAACAAAAACTCCATTAACACAAACAAAAAAAATGCTATCTTTAAAAAGAACATCACAACACCAATAAAATGCATGTATTCATCAGCATCCCATCAATCTCATACAGTGTGTATCTGACAGTGATCTATATTTTTGACATACATTTGAGATTAATCAGTTAAGGAAATGTACTAACTTCCCACACATTTTCTCTATTTAAATCTATTCAACACTATAAAAACAGTTGAAAACAGCAGGTCTAATTACACTAATTTTAAAAAAAATTTAAAAAGTAATTTGTTATGATCTGATGAACAAATGACAATAAAGATCCTGAAAAAATGTGACTACACATCCCACCTCTGCAAGTGTTTGAGACAGTAAAACAACAGGTTGGAGCAGTTACAGCACTAACAGAGGCACTGAACTGTGTGACAGAGCAGCAATGGGATCAGCAACCACCTCATCACCTTAGGGGGTCAATCCTTTCCAAAATCCACTGCATCCATTCTTAAACCCAGGGAGCAATCCAGCAACTCAACTGTGGTAAGTTTATGGTGAAGTTAAGTCCAAGTGGTCTTATTGCAGTTTAAGTGTCTCCAAAATATTTCAATAAATACCCAGAAAAAAAGTAACACAGAAGATGAATATGTTTTCCAAATAATTACTGGAAAGTATTTACAAAGATTAGTGCCAATTCATGCCTTAATTTTTTTGCTGTTTTTGTATTTTTTGGATCCAAAAGTTGCCATTCTTTAATCTGGCTAGAGAATATCAACTTAAACAAGGAAATCTGGATAGCAAGCTGTCTCCATAAACCTTATGAAGAGATCAGACATATGGAATATATCTGATAATTAGTGCTAAATATCACCTGAGCCACGTCCAGTCTTCATTATGAGAGAGAAGTGATACATACTTTTCCCATATTCAGGGAATTTTTTATAGCCACTATGTCTCGGTTAGGGATGGGTATGGTTTAGGTTTTATCTGATACCGGTGCCAAATCGGTACTTTTGAAACTGTGCCGGTGCTTAAACGGTGCTCAAACCGGTGCTTAAAGAATGGAGAGCACAAACTTTGTCCAAAAACCTCTTATGTTTTTATTTTTAGCAGTCTCTTTTTTTCTGCAAAATGATAAGCACCGTCCAGCCCCACGCATGGGGCGATCCGCGCTAACTTGCTAATGGAGATTTACCACACCCGCAGTAGATGTGCTCCGTGTGAGGTCTTGCAGCAAGCTATCAAATACGTGCATTTCTCGGTTTTTAAAAAAACGCTATGCGTTGCCAGGTGTTTCATCAGATTCGAGGTGTTACCTCCTTTGCACAGTATCACCTTAAAGCACTTGTTGCAGACTGCTGAGTTTGCATCTTTTGCTGTGAAGTACAGCCAGACTTTTGATGCTTCGCCTTGGGCATTTTTAATCTGTAGCTCTGCTCTAAAAGAACGTACGTATTGGCTAGAATCCAAAGTGTATGACATCTCAGGAAAAAAAAAAAAAAAAAAAAAAGCACCGAAATGTGCGCTGCTTTTCGGTCTGGTTACTACCGTTTATGTCAGATCGGTACCCATCCCTAGTCTCGGTCCTGGCTCGTTGGACCCAGTGTTTTTGAGTTTTCTTATATTTTGATATTCATTGTTTATATTTAAGTCTCATTTAGTATTCCAAGCTCATTTCTAGTTTTGCCTACATTGCCTTGTTATAGTTTATTATCTATCAGATTCCCCTTGTGTCTTCATCCCCTGTGTTAAAGTCCCCCACCCCCTTCATGTGTTTCATGTCTGCGTGGTTCATGTTATCACGTTCGTGTCATGTCTGCGTCTCATCATGTTTCCTGTTTTATTTTGAAAGTCTTGTTTCTATATGTTCATCGTGCTTAGTGTTACTTTTCCCTGTGGCGTCATGATGGTTTTGTTGTCAGCTGTTTCCCCATGTGTTTCCACTTCCCCTGATCACCTCCTGTGTGTAATTAGTCTGTGTGTTTTCTTTCAGTCCTCGTCAGGTCGTCTGGGTTACCTCCCCCCATGTCTTAGTTAGTTTTCCCAGTTTAGGTTTCAGTTTAGTTTTCACTACTGCTCATATTGCTTTTTTTTGTATTCATGATTACAGCCTTTTGTTTTAAACTTAGTTCCATCTCCTTCCCTATCTGCACTTGGGTCCACTGCATCATCACACCGGCGTACCCCGCCGTGACACACTATCCATACAGGTCAAAAGCACTTTGGTACCAGTCTGTAAACAGACATTTTAATGGTGGGCAATTTAACACAAGTCTACAGGGACTGACTTGTTTTTGAAGCATGCCTCAAGTGACCACTATAGGAACTACAGAGCTGCAGTTTTTGCTACTTCCATCTTAGTTTTATTTTTCAGCTCCTGAGGTCCCTTCACAGAAAGCATATAGCCAACAGTTAGCCTCAAAATATTTCAAGCACTTTTAAAATGTAATACAAAGTGTATTAAAATAATAAATCAAAACAAACTTACTGTTGCGAGAAAAGACCGGTAGCCTTTATAAATTATAAATAAAGCCTATCCATATTACTTAGAAATAAGTAAACACTTTTTTTCAGATGAAAAAAAATGTTTCATTTGAAATTAAGAATATATCTACCAATACATGTGGTGTTAAAATTGTCATGGCTAAATAATTAAATCTTACCCACCTCTGACCAATGATGGTGTCTGTACCAATTACTATTCATTTCATTATTTCATTTATCCAGTTGTTTTGAGAAATCTTGGACATGGATTAAATGAATGACAGAGTAACAGACAAAATTCATCAGTAACACACACAAATTAGTAGATTAGAATACAGATGTTTTATTCCATACCTCTGTACTGGCATAAACTCAAGATGTCCAAGAGTTTCACTAGTCGTAGGTCTATAACTGATTGAGAAAATCTAAACTTTTTTTCAAATCTTTCTGTTCACATTACACTGTACATTATACTTTATTCTATAGATTTTTATCACAATGTTTTACTCCACAAAAGGTCTACACTCACTTTTACATTTGTCACAAGAAAAATGTATTCTTTGTGTTAAATTTCATAGTCATAGACCACCACTGTCTTCCAAAGCTCCAAATAAAATACCCCTCTTGCCTTAAAATAAAAGACAAGACCACCTTACTGTTCTCTTAGCTTCTCATTTCTGGCCACAACAAGATAATTTCCCAAATATATAATAAATAGACTTATGAGTTAATAAATATAGTTTTAAATGAGCTACTGAGATAGCTGTACAACCATAATACTACTGAATAATTATAACCTAACAAAACATCCAGTTTTGACAAAAGTCCTACAAGTAGCAAACGAGAATCCAGTTAAATAAATAAATAAATAAATAAACTGAATATTTGTGAGGGGAACATGATGTGCTGTTATTTGTTTAATAACTGCAAATCAGTCTTGAATCTCAGCTTGAAGAAAGTTGAGCCTATACTGGTGAGTTTCAGTGCATTGCTTCAGCCCGCCACATTTCAGTTGAATTCAGTTGAAACAGAATTCTCTTAATTTTCTTTTTTTTTTACTTTTTTAACAACATTGGTAGAACTAATGTTATCCTGTGTTATCAGTGAAAGACAGATGCTTTTCCCAAATCTAGCAAAAAAGGCCTGAGCTTTCATAATAACAGCATAATATTTTACAAAGTTCCTATGCTGAAATGCAGTTTTCTTGTTGTCCAAAACTCAAAGCTTTCTTTCTTTCTTTCTTGCCTTTCACCAAATATTGTTCAATCTGGCTTGATGAAGTACTCCTTAACAGGCCTTTGTGTTACCTTGGATAGTTTTCTCCTTGAAGGACTGCCACACATGCCATTGATGTGAAGTGTTCTGCTGAGAGTGGACTCAGGAGCATTGAAAATAGACAATGTGAAACAAGCCCCTACATTCTTTGGATGCCTGATGATTATCTGGAGGTATCTTGATTGGGCAGTCACTTGAATCTCTTTCATATATACTCTGTCTGTGAATTATTGTAATTTGTTTCAGCCTGCGGAGCTTTAAAACATTTTTAATAAGGTCTTTATGAATTTCATTTCTCTTTGGCAAAAAAAAAAAAAAACAGCATGAAAAGCACAGACAGTGGACACCTTTCTTCTTCTTTTTTTACAGTTTCACTTCAGCTCTGCATGGCTGACAGACCAACAACAGCACCAGCAAGAGTGGCCCACAGACCAGTTGTAAATTCCCCTTAAGAATTATGCTCTCTCATTCTCATCATTTTCTCTTCTTTTCAGAGTCTTTCAGAAATTGTTACTTTATAAGATTCATTTGTGTTAGTAATCTCAACTTGCATGAGTCGAGTCAAGTTACAATTGTATTAATACTCAGCTATTGCAGGATAGCTAGCAACATAGGAGGAAAAAAATTCAATTTTTTACTTACATAGAAGTATAAATATTCGTATTAACAAATACTCTGAAATGTACTCAAAGTAAGGAAGTAAAAAGTAGGATGTTTCTACTACTGTACCTGTTTTGTTATGTGACTCTTGACAATGTTATGTGAACCTTTTGCTATGTTAATATAATAATAAAATAATAGTAGACATGGTAATACAAACTTTTTTTTTTTTTTGCTTTACCGGGTGGGGGAATCCTAAGATACTAGCTGAGTGTGGGGAAAAGAATAACACTTCACAGTCATTTCTGTTGTGAGCTCCAGTAGATTTTCTTTGTGTACATACTGCAGTTTCTTGCTCTTTGTGGATTTACATAACTGATTTTAACAATTTGCAAGCAGATGTTTTACAAGCTATCTTGGCTGACATCCATTCCCTACACTGACAATATACCATTTATACTGTTTTTGTACTAGACAGTTGATATTAAGGTAGAATTCAGTGATTCTAACCACCAGTATCTCAAATTCAAATTGACATTTGCTACAATTGATGTTACCTAACTCTGACCATGAAAACCACAGCCACTGTACACCAAACCAACACAATATGATAAGCAAACATGTTTATCCTGCACTAAACTGCCAAGTATTTGAATAATACAAAGTGTCCCTTAGTTTGCTGTTCAGGACATTTCACAATATGAAAGGACATAACTTCATGTCATAAAAATAAGGATATTACATATGACATTTAAATTTCCACTTTACCAAAATGCCATTGAGCAGTCCTTTCTTATTAAATATAACTGGTTTTCTTTCTCTTCTCTCCTGTCTTTCATACATATTTCTCTGAGGGAATTTATGTGTTATTCTTTTGTCTTCCTGGAAAATACAAAAGCGGCCACAACTTACTTACATCTGCACCAAAAACAGCACCGGCTCATTACCTTAACCCCTTAATATAGGGCTATAAATATACCATTAATTATGTTTTTTCTTATTTTATCTCTTCATATATAATATTAAGCCCTGGTGATGAATACACCAATAAACAGATTTGATGTTTGAAGGTGTGAAAATAAAAACTTCTCCCAAATGTGTTAAAGTAACCTAAATTAACAAGCCTGCTTTGAAAAAGTAAAGAGTAAAAAAGACAGATATTTATGTAAAAATGTAGGGAGCAAAAAGAAAAAGTAAATATTTGTCAGAAAATATATACTCAAATAAAGAACAAGACACCTGTAAAAGTAAAGCAACAAAGTATTTGTATTTGATTAGTGCCAATCTATGGCTAACGATAGTTATTTGAAATACCTAACCTTAATGTATGATACAACCAGAATAAAAGAACAAAGAACAAGACAGCAATATTAAATCTGCTGATACAAACTCACCTTATGTATCTCCACTAACTTATACAGTCAACTGGACAAATCAGAGAATGGATATGTGAGCTGCAGGTATATAGCTGAGTCTGTGCTCACCTTTTGCCACTTCCAATTCAAGCAGCAAATTTCATTGTCCCAACAATCACACCTTCCATTTTAGAGGTGGAAAATGAAAACTGATAACTGAAATCAGACCAGAATATAAAGCATTACTATGGCAGACACTCAAGGATTTTGCAAATGAAGTTTAAGAGGATCCTTTCACAGACTTTCTGTTGTGAAACATTTAATTCAGTATATTTGATAGAACTTAAGTTGAAGTCTTCTGTTAAGTTAAAGTCCAAGATAGATGAAAAGCTGAAATCACGGATAGCAAATTGGAAATCATTATTTTAGGTTTAAGGCAACATTAGGCTCAGCTTAAATATTACTTTCCTAACTTTACAAAACACACTGTGGCAATAAATACAGACAGGAATGTACTAGAATTGCAGCACTGGTATTTATTAGCCCAACAAAAACTTCCAACATCAGCATAAAAACAAAGCTGAAAGTAAACATGTATTTAGTTTTTTACCCATTTTCTTTTTTTTACACACTTATTACTAAACCTGAAATACTAAATTCAGTTAATTTCAACTTAGTCTGCCAGTTTAAAGCTACTATGTAATGCTGTTGCATTCAGTCATGCTAATGAAGAAGGTAGTTAAAGCATTTAATCATTTTTTTCCCGCTTCAGTATACTGTTAATTCATGTTCCCCCATCAGATTAAGAATTTTTCGAATGTGGGATAAATAAAGCATTTCTTCTTATTATTATTTTATGAACCTATGACTATAAAAATCATACTTCAAACACATTACACATTACATTTTTCACTCTGATGGCTGATGTCCACAAATTAATAATTTTTTTTGCCCCAAAAAGGAATATTGAAGATAGTCTTCTAAGATCCAATCAATGTTTGAGTGATTTGAAATACTTAAACTTGTTAGTATTTGTAATTTGTAATCCTATTCAACTTTAATATTTAATATTTAACACTAGAACAAGTCCAGTCAAAGAAACTGGGTTTATTAAAGAAAGCATGCCACTGCCCAGGTAAGAACCGAGTCAACTGACCTAGAATGAAAAACATAGAGATTGCCTACTCTTAGGGTTAAAAAGCTCAGATTCTACTAAACCTGCTTTTGGAATAATCTGTGTATGGCCTTAATGGCTTTGACAGATCAGCATATTTCACCAATCTAACCCTGCACTTTTACCAACACAAACCATCTTATAGCTTCTTTTAAATGCTGCTATCACACATTTTTGGATATCCGCACTTCCATAATGTCTGCACTCTTACATGCCCCTGGATTATCCCATGTCAAGCAGATAGTGAAAAAGTGAGCTTCAATTTCTGTAAGCTGTAGGAAGAGTATTGTGTGCAGTTGACTTCCTGTCATTTGTGTGAGTGTGTGCAATGTAGTCTAGAAAAATGTGTGTCATCATTCCTGGCATGCCATGGTGTTACCCCTGTTAAAAAATGTTACCAGTTGTAACACTGAAAGAAATTTCTTGGTAGGACTTAAAAACATGCAACCATGTTAACAATTGCAGCACTGTTGAGATATTTTGTTTATAAAAATATCCAATATTGATGATTTGATATTAGGGTAATACTATAACCAGCTCTTTTACCACAGCTCAAATGAGCATAGGTTGTGTTCGGGTGATCAGAGATTAATTGCCAGATTTTTAAAAAAAATTCCTGTAAATACACCAACACTGTTTAACAGTGAAAAGGAAAAATGTAATGGCAAATAAACATATTACTTGAAGATAAAAAGTAAGATATTTTAGCAACTAACTGTGTCTCATTTACAGTACAAATATATATTGCTGATATTATAATTTTTCTATCAGTACTACTGAGTTCACGTGAGGGGAGATCGAGATTTCTACTTTCTATTTTAACTTGAACTCTTCACAAATAAAGAAAGAAATTTTTGTTTTATTTTTGGGCAAAGCATAACTCCCTGAAGTGAAGCTGAACTTATCTCTCAAATAGTAGATATTTGATCACACTAGGTAAACAGAAAAATAATCATGACAATACAAAATATTTGGTGTTTTACAGATACTACTTTAACTGGGTTTCCAAAAAAAAGAATTGTATGTAAAAACAAAATGCAGTGAATACAACATCATTTTAATTTAATTTCATTATTTATTTATTTACCAAAATAATGAAAACAACACATATTTTGTGTGTTTCAAAATTAAGGTGGTCAAAACATGATAAAATACTTTGCTTAAAAAAAATACAATGCAATGGGGAAAAAAAGTTGGGATAGGTAAAAAACAAAACAAAAGGAGGAGATGAGATAAACAGAAAGTTTAAAATAATTGGGTTTTTTTTATCTACATCTGATACAATAAGGATCCTGAATCTAAAATAAATGCAGATATGATGGTATAATGAGATCTAATTTTGCTCATGTGAAACAACAACAACACATTAAAAAAAGCAAAATAAAAAAAAGCAAGTGTGGTTTATTATTTATTTTTACAAAAGTGAGACTACTAACACTTTATGAAGGTCTGGGTGGAAAAATAACAGTTCAACATTTCAAGAAAAATGTTTCTCTGGATTTTTGGGGTTTCATCATCTATAGTTCATATGAGCCAACATACTTTTTTGTGACAGAGCTTTCACCTTTCCCATTTATTAGGGTCTTCTGTGTGCCATTCAATCTGCAGATCTGCTCTTGATTTGGTGTGAGTGCACAATGCAAAGACACAGAAACAGAGTGCTGCGGTTACAGGGCTTATCACTCTTGGCATCTAGCGCTCTAATTAACTAAGGCAAGACTTCAATCAAGACTATGGATATAGGTCACATTTTTATAAAGAAGAAGTTTGAAGGCTATGAGGCACAGGCAAGACCAGTAGGAGATGATTGCTTGTCTCTTGGTGCTGTAGCAGCAGATAAGTGAGGATGTGAGCGAACTACTCGGAGAGAACATGGTGGGATGAGGAGTGTGACAGATGGGACACCAAAAGAACTCCTGGAGAGATGAAGAAAAGGAAAAAGGTAGATAGAAACATGGGATGCAATCAAAACATTAAATTTTACAGGTTTTCAGCTTTTTTTTTTGACACAACAGATGCTTTTATTAGTAACAAACTATACAATCTAATGACAGACAAAGCAAAGAGACTTTAGTGTCATTGTGTGAATGTCTTAGCATCACAATGAAATTAATTTGCATTCACTAAAAAAACAAAACAACAAAAAATCTTAAATAATAAATGTATAAATACAAATGTCTTAAGTATTGTAACATAGGAATACGTGTGTCTGTGTGTGTGTGTGTGTGTGTGTGTGTGTGTGTGTGTGTGTGTGCAGTATGTATGAGTTCTACAAATAAAACCTTGAGCCATTTAGCAGTTTCAGTTCTCTCTGGAAGAAGCTGTTTTTCAGCCTGGTTGTTTGATTCTGAATCTCCCACTGACAGCAAGAATTTGAAGATGTGGTGTGCAGGGTGGGTTGGGCCAGAGATGATATTGGTGGCCCTGGTTAAACAGCAGGCATTAAAGACAGCTGATAGCTGGATCCAAGTGTTTTTCTGGGTCTCCTTGTGACTCTCTGTAGTGCCTTCTGAGATAGCTTGCAACATCCAGTGTGCAGTAAAGCAGTCAGTATGATTTCTACTGTAAACAGACAGAAGTTAGTGAGGAACTTCTGATGTACCCCAACCTTCCTCAGCTTCCTAAGGAAGTATAGGCATTGTTGAGCCTTGCCAGTGACAGCGGAGATGTCAGGACAGATCCTCTGGAAGGTGTACTCAGAAAAATAGTATTTTATTTTTTTAAATTAGTATTTTATTCTATATTTTTATTTTATTTTTTCTTTTATGTGGCAAGCCTAATCAGACCTAAATGGTAGAACATTTTTCACTTCTTATGTGAAATGGTCAATAAGATGCTTGTGTGGATGTTTGTGTCTCTGAGAACAAGTTGAACAGGCCAACCACACATCCTTCAGATTTTATCACCACCACAATTCTGAGGATATCCTTCCAGTGAGAGCATTCTGTTCATCCTTTCATTCATTATGGTATTTTATAATATTTTGCTTTGGCCCATCTTTCTGACCTTCATGTTGTTGCAGACACTGGTAAAAACAATATAGACAGCCACTAAGATAGACAGGTATCGGGGCCACCTTGAAACTTTGCGACTTTAAGATAATCTAAAAATCACTTTTAGTGCTTGTTAATTACTTGTTAACACATGGATTTGTCTGGGCAGCATTATCAAATTATGTCTCCATGTTCACACATTCTTTGTTTGCCATCTATCTAAGATACCTGTGTTTAGCTTGGAAATTCTACCAAATCTAGTGTAATACACAGAAATATTTCATTGAGCCAGGCTCTTGGTCTATTTTTACAGAAGCCTCTATGCTTCTGCAAAACTCAGCTGGGAGTCTTTTCAGCACTTGTTGTATTTGACATTGCCCAGATGGTTTATGATCAGTGTCAGCTTTCCCAGTCATGTGTGTTTTATTCATCTGTGGTTGAGATATGTGTTGTGATGCATCTGTGACAGGCTTTGCAGGTAATGGGTCCATCACTGGCAAAGGTGGCATCGGTTGCATCTGGATTCCTTTCCAGTCTCTACTACATGCAGATGTGGTTCAACACTCTTTGTCATCACTACACCCATTTTGTCATAACTTTTAAGTTTTAGGAGCTTCACCACTCTGGTTACATTCTTTATATAATGGGAGTTTTCTAGTTTTCTGGTGTTCTGATTGCGACTTTTCTTTGTGGGTCGGGCTTTAGTGTTGGCTTCTGTTTTCTGCTGCAAATTTCATCTGCCTTTGGGCAGGGGTTTTTGTGTCTGTGTGGAACACAATTTCATTTTTATGTGGCACAATTTAGTTTTTATCTAATACAATTTCATTTTTATGTGAAGCATAAAAATCACAAATAAAGGAATCTGAAATGAGTGTTTGCGTGTGTGAACCCAGGATCACCCCTTACAGCATATTCAAATAAACTCTGTTCTACCACTTTTTGTTATTTCAAATAATTTTTTTGGTCTTTGTACAACGTACTCACTGACACTATTGGACTGTGGAAGTATCAAGTCGTGGCAAAAGCTTCAAGACTGTAATTCATTAAAGAATTTCCCCTAGGGATCAATAAAGTATTCTGATTCTGATTCTGATTCTGATTCATGTGCTGAGTTCTACTGACTTAATTGTGTATGTTACAGGTAAGCATCCAGTTGGAATCCTGAATTCATCTACATTCATCTATTTGTCCAACACTGTTTGATCAGTTTCTATATGGTGAGTATTTTGTTCTGTATGACTGTATACTTTCATTTACAATTCAGAACTGTAGTTTGTATGTCTGCTGAGCTAGCCTGCAATGTACAGTCACTTCACCAATAGGTTTGATCATAGATTCGCTAAAGTCAACGAGCTTAACCTGCTTCTGTAGCTTGTACGCTACTGTCTGTGTCATGACAGAAAAACTGGACAAGCCAAGGAGATAACATTGTATTTGGCCCATGCGTCCACATTTAATATTTTATTATTAACTAGCAATAATCTGCAATAATCTTCTTTTAGATGATTGCCATTATTAGCATGCACTAAGTTTATATCATCATCATATAATTGCATTATCTCCTTATAAATCTGTTTCACTGACAACTGATTAATTTGTCTGTTTAATATATAGCAGTGTTTCCCAACCTTTTGGAGACACAGGACATATTTCACATTAGAAAAAGCACACGGCACACCACTAAACAAAATGTCACAAAAAGCATATTGATAATTTTCCCCTGCGCACCAGGTATAGTGGAATTGGCTCGGTTTGTCCCCAGTATACCTTTTTTGCTTTCTTCTGACCACTACTCATGCTAGGGCCTTCATATGGGTCAAAATTTTCTCCAGGATCCAGTTCAGATTGACTACTTTTTATTTTCAAATATTTATCTATTGCTATTATGTGCTGCGCCATCTCACAGCATGACTATTATGTAATTTATTCTTGTCGTCTTCTGTTGTACTGGTAGTTGGCAACACATTTACAGTTTTTTCTGAATGCTTAAACCCTAACTGTGATTCTTATAGCACAATTTCTAAAACTATTAATACTTATAGCAAAACCACTCACTGAGTTTGCAAAACTAAAAGCACAAACACTGCTTTGCACTCAGTTTGCCATTTTGTAACACACACTTTGCAAACCTGTAGCTACAATCCACTGCACAGCACTCTTTTTGCAGAACTGTAAACACAACTCACTGCTTTACACTCAATTTCCAAATGATCAACGCACTCCTAGCAAAACTATACATATTTATGGCCATTATTTACACTATTTTGCCAACTGTCTGGCACACTGTCACATGTGAAAACTTTTTTAGATAATTAGTTCACTTTGCAATCAGCCTAAGCACTATAATACAGGTAAGCTCTGTGTGTGGAGTACAATGGAGGGAGCAGGAAGAGTGAGAAGTAGAGGAGGCCGAGGAAGAGGACATGGAGGTGAAGAAGTAGGATGAAGAGGACGACAAGGACAAGGAGGAGCAAGAGGAGGACGAGGAGGGGGGAGAGGAAGGGTAAGAAGAGTAAGAAATAGAATTGCTGATGACATCAGAGCTACAATAGTGGACCATGTAATCAACCGTGGAATGACCCTGAGGGAAGCTGGCCAACAGGTTCAGCCTAACTCGAGCTGCTACACTGTAACAAGTATCATAAGGACATTTTGAAATGAGAATCGGTTAGTACAGTCACTTTGCACTAAGATTTTTAGCACTGCCATATGCCAATGATACAATACCATAGATGTATAAATACTGAAATTGTTACTTTACAGAATTGCTAGACGACCAGATGCTGGGGGCAGAGGAAGCATGTTCACTGCAGACCAAGAAACCCATATAGTCAATATGGCTATTGCAAATAATCCTATACTTAGAAATAAACACTTGTGTTTGTTTTGATGTGTGTGAATAAACACCAGTACTTGAAGTTTGGATCCCCCTATGTTTACGGATCTATGACAAAAGTATGAGCTCAAACTGACATAGCCTACCTTGTGCACAGAGAAAGCAAAAGCCAGATGTGTTTTTCATTCATACCATCAGTGTGTAGTTGGTGCATTGTGTGCTTATTACAGTTTTTCTCTATTGCTTAAACACATTTCTTGAAACTATGCCTCATATTCTCAAAACAGTAAACACAAATCCATAACGTCTCATCCAGTTTCCCAAACATCGTATTTTCAGGTCAAAATGAAGCTCTAAACTCAAAACCATTCACTCTTCCTGAAAAACCAAACTTTGCCCACAGACAGCACAAACAAGGCCTCAAAAACACATACACTACAACATAGACTTACACATTGGTGCAATAAATGTAAAACAATATTTCCAAAACTGGCAAGTTATGTTGCTTGTGGTTCTTCCCCTCAAAAACCTTTTCACACGATGAACACAAAAGACCCAATGTACATACAGTGGCACATTTTTATTCATGTACCATACAGTACAACATTATTCCACCTCAGCAATCCTGTCTGTGTTATGGGTCAGGGCAGAGAATCTCATGCACATCACAGGCTATATTGGCCCTAGCCAGGCAGCGGGGTTAAAATCCTCTTGCATGCCTGATCCACCCCGGCATGCATCTACTGATATGTCTAGGCAGGCTACTTCCACGGCCTGGAGGAGGTGAACATGGACATAAGGTTCTTTGTCGTACACTTTCCACCGCCATGCCGAAAATAACTCCTCTATTGGGTTTATAAAGGGAGAGTATGCAGGCAGAAAGATGTTAGACAACCTTGGGTTATTGGTAAACCAGTCATGAACCAGAGCAGCGCGATGGAAGCTGACATTATCCCAAACAACAACGTAGTGACGCTGCCCTGGCTGTGCTGGTTCCCTGTAGTCCAGCTGGAACATATGTTGTCTTAGACCATCAAGAAAAGCAAGGAGAAGCGTTATAGGGTCCTAGAATGGCATGGCGGTGGAGTACCCCTCGTCGGCTGATGGCTGCGCACATAGTGACATTCCCTCCACGCTGACCAGGGACATTTACAATAGCCCGATGGCCAATTATGTTCCTCCACCTCCTCCACCTCCTCCCTGGTGTCCTAGACCTCCTTCTCCTCCTCGACCTTTTCCTTTGCATCTCTTTGGATCCATTGTGTCAAACCTGAATAAGCTATCCGTCAAAGTTTCTGATTGGTGTGTGATAAATTTTGACTCCTAGTGTTTCCACTTGGTTGTGTGCTAATTGAGCTAAAGCTGTGCTGATGCGAGTTAACATTATTGACTGCTAGTGCTTTCTAAATGACCACATGGTGTCAGCACTGAAAAATGTAGGGATTTGTGTGTAGAGTTTTGCGGTAACAGTTCACCAAATCTGACTCATGTTTTAAAGCAGGGGACTAGTGTTTATAGTTCAGGGAAATGGGTGTGCTTTTTGAAAAATAGCATTATGGTTTTGAAATTTTAGTTCAAAAGATTGGTTATAGTGTTTAAGCAATCGAGAAAAACTGTAATATGATGGCTTGTGTTAACTGTTGGATACGAAAATACCATTTTTACAAAGGTGTGGAGAGTTAAGCAAGGGTTATTCGCTTTTACAAGAAAACTACAATGTTTTGCTGATCGGGTGAAGAGTTTTCTTATTTGTGTGTAGAGTTTTACAAAAATAGCCAATAGTTACAAAAAATGTGCTCAAGCCATCAGAAAAAACTGTAATTAGAGCAGGTAGTTGTACTGCCCTCTAGTGGAAGGGGATGTAATTGTTCTGCTCACGTCAATCGCTTACAGTACTAATCAGGTGGAACCAGATAATCTTCCACGGCACACCTGATCATTTGGGAAACACTGATATATGGCGTTTTGCAAATTTACACTGCTTTTGAAGATTGTAGTCCAAGTTATACATTGTCTTGGTTTAGCTAGTTTTTTTGTTTTGTTTTGGTTTTTTTGGTTTTTTACAATTCTTTCAGCTTGAACTCATTGTTACTGGATTTTCTAACTTCATCTTGTTTTTCACTTTGCCCTTGAATTTTCTCCTGTGCTGCATCCACATTGACAGTTGTTTCATGCTTTAGTGTAGAAAAGGGTTTTAGTGTCTTGTTCAGTTATTAGGTAAATGCACACAGCTTTAGCTTGCAGCCTTATTTCCAGCACAGGACAAAGAGGACTATGTAATTAAATAGCAAAGCTCAAAGAGACAGACCTCAGTCAGGCTCTTTGAGAAAGGCACATCTGGCACTATTGCTGCTAAATCCACAAACTTCTTTGTCATATATTGACTCATTTTGTGCTACACAGAGGTTGTTGGATTTAGCCTGGATTCCTAATGCACTCGTGTATTTCAACTGCTTATTCAGTTCTTTGGTAAAATGCAGTCTCTATATTAAAATGCTGGTCTCTGAAAGGCATACCTCTTTGATTTTTTTCTTCTTTTTTGTTAGTCATTGAAGAACCGTAATGGACTCCACTGGTGTGATCCCTTTGCCCTGCGGATATATGCCCAAAGGTGCATAAGTCAACAATCAGTTGTCTCAGGGTTAGCAAGTGTATAAGCTTTAGTTTTCTTACCGTGTGTAGATTTCATAATCTTATTTAAACAGACCAATTCTTCACCACATTTTCATCAAATAAGGCAGTCTGGCTGTTGGAGTCCAGACACCACTTTTGTTCTTTTTGCTCAGTCTGATTTTTCTGAAATATATCGTCACACTGAAAGATATTCAAGAGGACGTTGTGAGGACAGTCTTTAGTGAAAACATGCTACTTCACGGTCAATCTATACTTACTGATGTCACACTTATAAACTACCCTACTTTCAAAGTCTGGGTTGGGACGAGCACTTAGTGTTTCTAGATCCTAGTAATGCTCATGGTTGCATGTACTGAAGATGTGGTTGGAATGTCACAACAGCAGGGTGACTCATGACAGTATGTCTACACCAACAGACCATACTACATTGCTTGATAGTAGACTATTGAATATAATAACAATAACTACGTCCTTTAGCTGAGTTTATTACAAGGATACATAGTTTGGCAGTGGGGTGTCTGATATGACATCAAGTAGCTATTATGGACAAATACAGAAAAATATTTTAAACTAGTAAAAATTGTTTGTTTGTCTCTATGCCTGTGTGTGGGTGGGTGGACACATGCAGAGAAGTCATGCTTTCATCTATTGATAGGGGTACACGCTAGTGTGAATACATACAGTATATTGTCTCCATCTGTGTAATGCTCCTGAAAAAAGCCTCATTAGATCTCCATCTGGTGGATCCAGTAAATGCTACAACCCAAGCTGCTGCAAGGCCAATTGAACAGTAAAATTATGGAGGCTTTTTGGGAAATCATTATCAACAAATTTCTAAATAAGCTCCTCATTGTCATTTCTGTTTCTTCAGTTCATACAAATATATACATCTGATTTACAAAGCACAACTTCAATGGAAAGTTGATGTTTTTCGTTTTGTTTTGTTTTGGGGTTTTTTGACTGATAGAGGAAGACGACATACTTGAAAGGGCCTGTGGTAGAATTTAACCTGAGCAACTGTGGTAAGAATTTGGCCTTAATACCACTTCAAGGGCAGGAACAAAAATCTTAGTATTTTTGTTTTTCTCTTTTCTTTCATAGGACAGCAGACAGTCCTCTTATCTGTAGTGGTTTAATTTATCCTGAGTGTTGTAAAGCAGAGAAGAAGACAGAGCAGACACAAAAGAGATCTCACTCACAGGTAGCCACTACATTCTCATCTCGTGTTACAGATTGCCATCCACAGCATGCAGTGCTCCTTGAAAAGATACAGCATTCAATACTCTACCATCATACAGTACGTAAAATAAAACTGGTGATCCAAGAAAAAGTAGCATAAATACATCTGTGACATGGGAAAGAGGCACTAAAGTCTCTTGTAACTGATTGAGTCTGGACATTCCTTACAATGATACACACAGTTTCTCATTACAAGGCTTTATTAAAAGACAGATGGGAGGGCAAAAGTGTAATCCATGGTTAACACTAAACAAAGGAAGGCTGTCTGGGGGAAATTATTGCAGCTGAGTGGAAGCTTAGATGCTAATGTAATACTAATTTAAACAAGGCTTCATTACAGTATTATTAGTTGTTAAGTTTGGGATATGAAGCGCAAAGAGATAAAGTGTGCGCAGATAAAGATAAGTCTAATCAAGATGCAATAAGGTTGTTTAGCTTAAGCCTAGCTCCTGCATTCATTTCCTTCTGTCCAAAGCTAGCAGCCATATATGCCCCACAAAGAAAGCTGTTTTAATAACATATACATCTAAAATGGAATAGAGTTATCTGAAAAAGTATTGTTGTCAAAATATAATTGTGATGATACATTTATATAAGAGAACAAATGGTGTCAAATCAGTGGATTTAACATTATTTTATCCCTAATTTCCCTCGGGATTAATAAAGTATATTGATTGATTGATTGATTGATTGATTGATTGATTTTGAAAATGCAGAAGATTAGAAATATGTCTCCAAAAGTTAATTCTGTTCATCTGGACGTAGCGTTTTCAGTGGGAGAAAGGTTTCGTCACTCATCCAAGTGAACTCAGACTCTTTAGACCTTTGTTAGCATGTAAAATGTTAAAGTTCACGATAATAAAAAAGACTGAAAAAGTATGGCTTGTTCGGAAGATTTGCCAGGAGAAAACCTCTTCAGAGAAACCTCCAAAAGTTGATTCTGTTCATCTGGACGTAGCGTTTTGTGGGAGTAACGTTTCGTCACTCATCCAAGTGACTTCTTCAGTCTCAGCTGACTGCAGGTTTCCCCAATCTTATAAACAGTACATTTGCATAATGACTGAAACCAGCCCACTGAAGGAACAATGGGCTGGGAGGTCAGGCAGGAGGTTAGCCTTCTTAGACTGTGAGGTTTCCATCAGTAATGGGGGACATCTAAAAGCTGATGTGTACCGGAAACCTACACATACGGATCAATATTTAAGGTTTGACTCTCATCATCCACTGGAGCAGAAACTGTGTGTTATCAGGACGCTCCAACACAGAGCGAACATCATCCAGACACAGCGGCCAGGGAAGCAGAAGAACATGACATCATGAAGGCCCTGAGTAAATGTGGTTATGCCAGCTGGACTTTTGTCAAAGCTGGGAAGGCACCAAAAGAAAGCTCCAGCCGATCCAGGAGAGAAGGACAACTGCTGCCTAAGCGAAAAACCGTAGTGAACAGTTGAGACCCATATTTTCTAAACACCGGGTCTCTGTGGCTTTTAAACCCCAAAACACGCTGCGCCACAAATTGGTCCACCCCAAGGATCGGGTCCCCCGACACAAACAGAGTAATATAGTGCACGCTGTTAAGTGCCAGGAGGATTGCCAGGATTTATGCATCAGGGAAACCAAACAACCTCTGGCAAAGCGGATGGCACAACGCAGAAGAGCTACCTCATCAGGCCAGGACTCTGCAGTCTATTTACACCTACAGGCCAGTGGACACTCTTTCAATGATGAGGATGTACACATCCTGGACAGGGAGGAACGCTGGTTTGAGCGCGGAGTCAAGGAGGCCATTATGTGAAAAGGGAAAGACCATCTCTGAATCGAGGAGGGGGCCTAAGGGTACATCTGTCACCATCTTACAATGCTGTGATTGCAGCCATTCCCCAACTCTCTGTGAATGGTACTCATGGGCATTGATCAGTGGGCTTTGATCAGTGGTTGTTGATCAATGGTCATGAGAATTTACATAATTATGATGAAGGAACTGACCTCCCAGCCCATTGTTCCCTCAGTGGGCTGGTTTCAGTCATTATGCAAATGTACTCTTTACAAGGTTGGGGAAACCTGCAGTCAGCTGAGACTGAAGAAGTCACTTGGATGAGTGACGAAACGTTTCTCCCACTGAAAACGCTATGTCCAGATGAACAGAATCAACTTTTGGAGATTTAATTACCTGGATGATTGAACATGCATCAAGACTAGAAATACGTATGTCTTTTTCTGAATAGCAGTTAGAAGAAAGGTTTGTGACATCATCTAGTTTGTCCAGGGTGATAAAAGGCAAAGTGGAGCACGCTGCAGTATTTGGATCTGGGCCGGCCTCAGTGTCCTTTTCTAGGCAGATTTCACCCCCCCCCCAAAAAAAATCCATAAGTCATCCTGAGATGTCCAAATGACTTAAACTGGTCACTGGTCACAATTATGTTCAATTTAGTTCAATTTATAGAGTGCCAAATCATAACAACTATTGGCTCACGGTGCTTTATATTGTAAGCGCTTTAAAAAAAATACAGACAAAACCCCAATAATCAGATGACCCTCTATGATCAAGCGCTTTGGCCACAGTGGGAAGGAAAAATCTGTTTTAACAATAAGAAACCTCCGTCAGAACCAAGCCCAGTGATCAGCCATATGTCTTGACTGGTTGGGGATTAGGGGAGGAAAACAGGACAAAGACATGCTATTGAAGAGAGCCAGAGATTAATAATAAATAATGATTAAATTCAGAGTGGTGTATGAACACACTGCGAGTGAAACAAAGGGTGACTGAAGAAGAAACACTGAGTGCATCAAGGGAAGCCCCCAGCAGCCTAAACCTAGTGCAGTGTAATTAAGGGATGATTCAGGGTCATCTGCTTTGTCAGAAAGGAAAGTTTTAAGCCTAATCTTAAAAGTAGAGAGAGCATCTGTCTCCCAAACTGGTTCCACAAAAGAAGGACCTGAAAGCTGAAGGCTCTCCCTCTACTTTTTAAATCCTTTAGGAACCACAAGAAAACCAGCAGTCTGAGAGTAAAGTTCTCTGTTGGGGGGAAGAGGTATTATGAGGTCTTTAATGCAGGTAAGAAACAGTTCGACTCCACCTATTACATCTGGATACATCTAGAAGTGTCTCATCCTTTTGCTCAAGGTAAGCACTGGCCACTGTTACTAAAATGTTTTGTGGGTGCTTAACTAACAATATGTTAATTTATATTAAAATAAAAAAAATAAAAACACGAAAGCAGATGGTTCATTTCACCGATGACAAGCAGTCTAGCAAGAGCAGCACAATTTAGTGGGTCAAAAACAAGCAGATTTATGCATATGTGTCTCTCTAAAAACAGAATGGCAATTTAGGTAAATGAGAGTTAGCTGCAGCAGAATTACTCTGTTTTTATTTAAAGGTGCACTCTTAGGTTAGGGATTGCTGGGGACTTTGTGTGGTCCTAAGACTGAGATTCAGGTGGAGTGCAGAATTTAAAGTCTCAAGAGGAGACGTGTGTTATTGCAAACTGTTCCACCATATAAACTAAAATCTGTGTATAACAGCTGAACTGTATGATGACTAGAAGACTGAAACGCATCCAGAATTTAAGAGGTTTCTTGTCATGGCTTTGTGACCCAGGGTTTTGTGTTTGTTGGTTAATTTATATTCTTTGATTACTGTTATTCATGGTTTTGGTTCTCTTTATTGTTTTCTGCTTATGTTATATTCTTAGTTCCTAGGATTTAGGTTTCTGTTACTTTGCCTTCCCCGTGTTCCACGTCTATTCACTCCATGTTCCCACTGTCTCCCCAGCCAGTCATATCTCTACGTTTCAGTGTCAAGTACGCGTCTTTGTGAATGTCTCTTGTTTCCTGTTTCCTGTTTTACTTTGATAGTCTTGTGTCCTGTATTCAGTATTTTAAGTTTTGCGTCCCCTTTTGTCTCATCAGGTTTGATTAGTCTCAGCTGTGCTCTCCTCCTGTTTCCCATTCCCTCATTACTCCCTTGTGTATTTAAGCCCTGTGTTTTCCTTTGCCCTTTTTTGCGTCGTACCTCCTCATGTGCTGTAAGTCTCTCCGTGTTTCTGGTTTCACTTTTAGTTCCACGCTTCTAGTTTCCCAGTGTTTCGTTCTTACTTTTATACTCAAGGTTTTCTGTGAGTTTATTTTATAAAGGGTATTTCCAGCGAATAAACCTGCCATTCTAAGTTTATTTTCAGTGCACGAGTATCTGCATTTGGGTCCACTTCCTGCCTGCCACAGCCACACATGACACTTCTCAGATGAGAGGTGAAATTTAAAGAAGTCGATTCACTTTTCTTCCCAAGCTCCTTAGACTACCTACCAGGCTGTGTGATAATTAAGATATTGTTACTGTAAAATTTTCATAAATAATGTATCCCTCCTTTCGTTTAGCTATTTTTGTGATATTGCAGTTATTTATTAAAGTTGATATAATTTATTGTAACATTCACACAATATGCTAGATGCGTTTTTACAGACATTTTGATATGGCATGTGATAGCTCAACTCCTAGACAAATGTAAAAAACATGCAGACATGTGTTCATTATCTACTGATCTATATGTAGAAATGTGAGTAAATACCTGAAACACTTCAACTTGTTTGGCTTGCTGTAAAAAGTAACTTGACTGCCATGGGTGGGCCTTTGAAGTGGGAAGCTCTGGGTTTTGAAGTGGGTGGCAAATTTTGTGCACTTGTGTGTGGTGCAGGGCTAAGGTATACAGTACTTACTTTTTATTTAACAAATTTGACTTGTTTAAATTAATCAAAGTACGACAGTCTTGCAACAACCAGACCCTGCTGCTCACAGCAGATAAACAGCCAAAACCTAGCTGAACATAGCCAAGAAAAAACATGCCAAATTATGCATAATATTTTAACAGCACAGATACAACATTAATTAAACCTCTGCTCTGTGAGAAGGTGCACATGCCAGGAGCACACACAGGTGAGCAAATTTATTATGAAACCAGGAAAAACTATGCCAGTCTTGCAGTTACTAGGCCCTGTTATACACAGCAGTTAAGAACATACTATAAGTCTAATGTGCATAGTTCACTAGAACAGTATTTTAACAGGCACAAAGCCCAATTTACACAGCCTGCAACATAGTCAAATACTGTTTTGCACCAAAGGAATTAGTGTGAAATTACTGCTTTATGATAATGTAAAACTGCTCTGAGGCAGCTCATAATAAGCCAAAGCTTTACCTTCATCTGGGTGCTCCAGTTACAATTCTTCAAATGTGCCTTGGAACTCAGGAGTTTAGGAGGTAGGGGATTGGAGCCCAAAAGTACTTAAAATGTCTGTGTGGACACTCATGAGGGACAAGAGTGTGTGTTTCTTCTGCATCATGGAGGGTCGTAACCTTGTTTTTTTATAGCTGCAAGTTGGAGAATGGTCACTCAGATGAGACCACTGATATTGGTAAACATAGACACAATTCAGTTTTTCAGCCTTTATCAACAGAGCTTTCTTTTTAGGATGGAGCTCCTGAATCTGCACCTGTACTTTTTCTGAGCCAGTGGTGTAAAAAAAATTACATCTCAGATAAAGTTTAACGGGTGTCTTTGCAGCCATTTCTTTGATATGACACTTCTTTGCAGATGCTTAAATATCAAAAGCAAAGAAATGAGTAACAAATAAAAAGAAAAAAACATTCTCTTAGTAAGGTAATTGCCACTAGTGTTCTTCAGCACGCTTTGGGATTGATTCTGTTCTGTGTGAATCTACTGCAGGGGCGAGACATCATTCCTCCAGAAAAATACTTCCTCCTTTGGTGTTTTGACGATGGTTTAGGAGTGTGATGTCTGTCTCTAAAATTAGGTTATCAGTTGAATTGAGATGGATTGGACTATTCAATGAGCATAGCCATCCTGGAAGATACTATGCATTATCTAGGATTAAAACAGATGGGTAGAAAACATGGATTTTTAATTCACTTCCAGCTGTGTATCAGCAGAGCAAGTCAACAGAACTGCAGGGATTGATTTAAAAAAAATTAAAGAAAGTCCCTGGGAATACTAGATTAGTGATCAAAATAATTAGTCTATTCCCTTTGCAAACAATATGCATGTCCCTCAGTGTATTACAGCACACAGTGTGACAGGCAATAATAAAATAACAACTCTAGTGGGATAAACCACAAATAAAAGGTCATTCAAGTTATGTCTGAAACATTCGAATGGTACTATATATATATATGTATATGTATATGTATATGTATATATATGTATATGTATATGTATATATATTTTTTTTCTTTTCTATATGTATACATATATAAAGATAGAGTGAGTTGTTTTCCTCTTTCTCCTTTGAGAGCATGTATTCCCCCTTAAAAACATTTAACTCTTCACTGATTGAAGTTTAATGCACCTTTATAGAGGTTAAGAATGTAATTTTTTATGAAATACAATAACTGTTTTATTAATACTTGACACCAGATTTAAGCAGACTTTTGTCAAGCAAGAGTAAAAGAGCTGCTCTCCTATATTATAGTTAAATAGTCACTAATCAAAGAATGTTCATGGCCATGCTTTTCTGTGTCATTACTGCGTGACCTTCTAGTCAAGCCAGTTGGATTTTTGGCACCAAGCTGCACGGATATGAGGCATTCTTTTCAGGTTTCAGGTTTTATTTGTAAAGCTTGAGAATCAAGGGCACCAGATTAATATGTTGGAGTGACAAAAATGTCAGCGCATTAAACGCTAATGCTAGAATTCACACATTCCTTTTGGAGGAAGAGAATCTCCACCATAGTTCAAATGCAGGGAAAATAAACGGCCACCAACAAAGGCTGCCGCAAAAGAGCAAAAGAGCAGTATCTCCTGAAGAATTCCAGTACATGTTGAAGTAAAACTTTTGTTTGTTTGTTTTTCCATAACTTGTGAATCTGCAAATTTACACATTCTGTATTTTTCATATGAAAGAAACTATACTGTGGTGGGGCTTGCTTATTTATTGTTTTTGATTTATGTATGTTTGTTTTGTTTTGCTTTACTTTTGTTTCATATGTTGTTTGTTTAATTTAAGACTAAAAGAAAATTAAATGAATGAGAGGTAAAACTTGAGGGGGTAGGGACAAATAAGTAAATACTTCTGCCTACTCCTTTTCAAACAAATAATGGAATGATATTTTGTAATGATTGTGAAGGCACATGTTTGAAATGTTTGAAATAAAATGAGCTGAACTGAACTGAAAACAAGTGATCTTGAAAGTCAAAAGACATAAATACATGATGAACCAATTAATAATCAGTGTGGCATGTGTATTTAACTTTTTAACAGTAGCAGAAAAACTGTGTGGTGATCGTCTCACATTACTGCTCCTCAGCATGTACTCCTATAGTCAAAACAAGGATGCCTCTCATATTAACTATGCAGGAGTTACAGCTCAGTCAATGTGGAAGCTCCCTTGCTTTGCAAGGAACAGATCCAGGTACACCTGATGTCTCAACATTAGATTAATGCCAGTCTACTCTAGGAGAGACTTGTGTGTTATATATTTAATATGAGATAGTAGCCAAGCAACATATGCTTCAAATATAGAAACTTTTTTTTAAATGCACATTTTCTCTAACACCCTAATAAAGTTTGTCACACACAGTCATGGTAAATTCCACAAATATTTAATAAACTGTTGAGAGTGACTGTAATAGTACTGCCTAAGCACTTATTAAAATGATCTGTAGTAACATTAAAGGGTGCTGTTATGAGCTTGGCATGGGACTGATCACTCTGTATGATCTGGCTGGTAAGTTAAGTATGAGATGTCCAAATAAGGATGGTAATTTTTCTAAATTAAAAACCCTGGATTTTGAGAAGTAAGTTGTACATTCATCAGCTGCATAAGGACAATGTATCACAGTGCAAAAGAAATGATGGCTCTAGGCTTGAGTCTAAGAAAATAGGCTGATAGACTCCGGTCCAGAGGCTGCAGCCTGAGGAGAGCAGCTTGACTGGGCTAGTGGATGCTGGGGGGCTCAGGAGGGGTCTATGCATCCTGCTAAATCCAGCTGTCAGCAGCTTTGGAGCTGAAAGGCTGCGTGGCTTACTGACCCCTGCTTGGAGACTAGGAGGTCTATGAGATCAACTGGGCGGTTTACCTCTGTGAGAGCTGCAATATACAAAAGGCAGTTAATTACATACCACAACCAAACTGATAAAATACTAATTTCCTTTCATGTTTCCCAAATGAAAGTTGCTAATAAAATACAAGCCTGTTGCTGTCAGCAGTGACTGAATGCAGCACACTATTCTTTCTCTATGGCTCTGTATTCTTCAGATATTTTTATGTTTACATATTACAACCATGGTTACATGTACGGATGGGAATTTATAAATTTAGCAACTGCAGCTCCATTATCGATGTCACTTAGCGATTTGATTCCGTATTGGCTCATTGGCTCCACTTGGAGAGTCATCACAAAGCAGCATATCCAACACATTCATGCAAATTAACTGCATTCTGTGTGTTTAAATGCTTGTGCACGTGGGAGGTATTTTTCCCCTTTGTTGTGATCAGTGATGGGGTTGAAATGATATAATCGAAAAAGTAATATATTACACGTTACACATAAAACATTTCTTAAAAGTAATGCAGTAGATTACTTAATTACTCAAAGGAGAAAGATTTCTCTGTAAAATGGCCCCGAACAGCTGGAAGATTTCTACCAGTGTCTGTGTTTAAAAATGTGAGTAGGCTGTCATTTCACTGTGTACCGCAGCTGTCAAAGACCATAGTGTGAAACATCCACGTCTATTTACTCTTGAAGAGTCCATAAAACATTGTGAAAATCAATTACTTGATATTATTATCATCATCATCATTATTATTATTATTATTATTATTATTATTAGCAAATTAGCACAAAGCACAAAGAACCATACATCAGGTGGTAGAAATAAGGAGGAGCTGACCAGAATGGAGTATTATGAAATTAATATTTGGGGAGAAGAGATTTGCCAGAAAAAGGGGGAATCAGAACCTTTCGGGATCCGATGTAGTGATAACAGGATGAGAGTGCAGACAGCTTGAAGGAAACCAGCATGCCCAGCAGACTTCACAGAACTCCTGCTTGAAGGTGTCTGATGGTAGTGCACCTTGAAGATGCCAGTTCTTCGAGGGCCCCTCTGGTGTTCACACCTCATTGTCTTGGTGAATCTGGGGTCACAGCTGGCCCCTTGCCTCAATCAGAGAGCTGATGGAGATCTGATGTGTGATGGCCAGTTTGACGGTCTGTTGATCAAGGACTTCGCAGAGTCTGTTGTCTCATCTGTGAGGACTGTGTTCTGCTGATTATTCATACATGGTGGTCAACAGTGGCTGTTTTCAGGTGGCAGTTGCCGCTCATTGTGTGTGTGAAGAATTAAAAAAAAAATATTAAATGACAATGAAAATTGAGCATAACATACAGAGTTTACTTCATAAAGGCTGCACCTCCGTAGGGCCCAATTCATCAGGCACTATTTCAAAATGAACCTCTCATGTAGCAGAAATTCCAAATTTACAAATTCCCTGAACATAATATTTTATTTTTGGGTTGCATAAAATACACAGGCACTAGAGTTATAAAAACAAAATGAAAATATTGGTGGTAATAAGCAGCTTACACAAGAAAATCATGATATTTTTAAATGGGAGAACAGTTTCCAGTTTAACTATGCTGCTAAAAATGTGTACTCTTTTAAAAAAGACACATGGAAGTTAACCTTGCCAACATATGTACACCTGCTGCTGGATTATTGGAAATCCCAGCATGGTTTATTCACTACTTTATCTTTGTGTGGGTGGTGGTTCATAGTGGGAAGTTAATAGAGCCATTTTATTCTACCCCAGGAAATGCACACCTTTTGATTGCCTTTCCATTACCATTGTGAAAGCATAAACAGTTCAGAAGTCAGAAGAAAACTAATGTTTTTTTATCATATTGAGAGACTACCTAAAGGAAGACTGAAAAATTGGCAAGAAAGAAAGGAAAGTATATTATATAGACCCTGTTGATCCAAAGCCATCAAGGCCATGCCGATTAGATCTTCTTCTTTTTATGCTCTGTCTTAATTAAAGCAAAGCCTCATAATTAGACATGCAAGGAGATCTCATATTATCATGACTCCTTAATCACAAAAGGCTAACAGTTTCTCCACAAGCATATAAAAGAGGAAACTTCAAATTGAAACTATGCAAATTTTATGTACTATTTATTCACTCAGTTTGAAATGATATCACCTACTTTACTTTTAGTGCTACTTAAAGTGAAAGTTAAAGAGTCAACATCAGCAATGAATGAGGCTCTTAGTCCTCACACTCTTATATAATAAGACCATATCAGCAATAAAAAAAACAACAACCTTTGGTTAACTTGTAAAAATAAGTGAGCTTGGTTTAAAGAAAGATCATGGACTGGAAAAGAGAATAAAAAAGAGATTTAAAAAAGGGAACCTTTGTCAAAAACACAACACAACTATTTTAAAAAATACACAGTTTCATTCAGACTGGTTTAATTCACACGTCTGTTTTTTGCTGCTTATTTATTGATCACTGTTATGTTAATTTTATTCTTGTTTCTTTTCATTTAATTATAGTGTTGTTACTTAATTTTGGGTTGCTTTTGGTTGTGCACTTGTCAGATCTGCCTAACTGCATCCTTCTTCTCCTCCTTGTCTTCTTCCTCTTAGATGGGTGCATAGACTTTTAAAGTGATGAAAACCATAGTTATCATACTGATGAAAGCAAAGAAGTGAGAGGCTTAATTGGGCTCTTATGTCAGTGTCATCCCATTGTTTCAGTTCATCCTTATTTGTCAATTTGCCCTTGAATCTAGTAAAGTAAAATAAACAAGAAGCTTGTCTTCCCTTTCGTTCTTTTTTTTTTTTTGCTATTATTTTCCCCAATGTCATGCATCTGAAATCTAGCAAAATGCCCTTTTTGTTTGAGATTCCTCTCAGTTTTGCAATGCCTGTCATATTTTAGAAAGCGAAAATTAGGATCCTGTCTTAAGAATGAGAATTTTGTGAGAATCTTCTCTCTAACTGCCAGAAAGTGTTTTAATTAATGAATTCAAATTATAATATTCTGTGTAATATATTATGCTTATTACATTTTGTGTTCAGTGTAGCATCTTTTGTTTGTTTAGTACATCAATTAAATTGTTTTAAATATATTTTGTATTTTTGTGCTCCTGAGCAATGTGTGGATGTTTTTCTGAGTGATAATGTCGAAGGAGACAACTTCAACATGCAACCAGCATGGAAGTGTCAGAAGCTGCAGATCCTTGAGTAATTACTTGAAGTTGGCCTGGAAACCTTGTCTTCACATAAGCCAGCAGCACTATGAGATGTACAGTGAACCCTTCTCATGAATCACCTGACCGGTGTCTTGGCAGGTCACCTCAGCTGGCGGCTTGCAGTTGGCGCAGTACCGGTGTAATCCACATGAATCCCATTGTTTTATTAAAAGGAAGCACTGTATGAAACTGCTTGAAAGTCTTGGCAATAGAATGTTAATTCAGTTCTCTCTGTTTCTTATTATGAAGTTTAAATGACCTGACTGGTTTTACTGAAAGAGTGAACATAGTCTCATAAGATTTGCATAGCATAATAAGTTTTTCCAAATGGAAAACAATAGTAAAATCCTCAGTGAGTTAAAACATTGTTAACATGGGGCTTGTTCATCTATTGCCTTGCTGACAAGAGTTTAATTGTATTCTGTGGCCACAAATATACGATTTCACATGGCCAAATGAATTATTTGTGATGATAGGTAGCACTTTTTAGTTATTGCAGCTCCTGGGTGGTGGTTGCTGGGGTTAACATATCGAGATTGCACTGCTGAATCCTGACCACAACAAATTAAGATTTAAAGTAATCGTGAAAACTACTTTTACAGCTCATGTACCCGATTGGCTTACAGTACTGTAATTACATGTTGACCTTAGTCACCACAAACTGATGCACATTACTGGGATAAACAAGGGCTGCACTCAAGCACTATGTTTACTTCACAAGTATTCCCAGTTGTTGTTTCCATTTATCACTGAAATAACTGAGCTGTTTTATTGGCTTAGCTGAAATTCATTTGTGGTGACTGATTCTTTAACTGTCACTTTGAGCCCCGATCTTTGCTATTATCCATTAAAATGTACTCTTACCTCGTTCAGTTTCTCCAATCAGTTATTTTTATACTTTCACACTTCTCTTGTTCATGTGTTTAGCAACACCAATTTTGGAACTTTCTGGCTGTAATCAGCATATTTCCAAATTTAAGCTATTCATACAACACACTTTTTTAACCTATTAAGATATTTTGTATGATTTCTTTCATTTTAGCAGCATAAATTCCCCTGCAATTAAAAACAGGGATTGACTACATCCTTGTATTTCTAATTAGTCTGCAACAAAAATGTTCCTCAACTTTATGAAACAATGTGAAAAATCATAATTTTTAGGAAACATAACAATACATTACTTTGGTAATTTGGTTGTACTATGTTTTATATTCATAGGCTATCATTATCTTCAGTACAGAAACCCTTACCAAACTATCACCAGTTGCAGATTATGAACACTTTCAGATAAGTCTTTGTTTCGTACGTATGTTGTTTGTTTGTTTCTGAATGTGTGTATGCCAATTCACCTGTGCAGGGGCTCGACTGTGATTGGTGGACGGAAGGAATGGTCTGATGTAACTGGCTCCCGCTGTGCACGTAATCAATATAAGGACGATGGAAGAACCGCGGTGTGTGGGATGTGGAAAACTTGCCGTGCACTTGTCTCAGGTCCAGATGGAGCAACCGCAGCCATATCTACTTAGTTAAATTTGGGCATGTGTGTGAAGTGCGGAGCAAGTAGGGGGTGAGCTGCCGATTATTTTGGGAAGCTTTGTTTTCTCCTGTGTTGTTAGACCAGGGAGGTCCGACTGTGTCATTTCTTTTGTTTTTTTCTTGAAGAGGTCAAAGGGGAATCGAAGCCTAGGTTGGGTTTTGTTTGTTGTGTTGGCCTTAGCTCACCCTGAAATCATACACTCCCACTATCGTTGTACTGAGTGCCATTGCCGTAAATAAATTATTGTTAAAAGCCCAATGCTGTGGTTGTGGCTGTTTGGGCATGAGAAATCGCGGGACACCCCGCTCTTGTTACGGTCATTCCGAGCAGGGTCGTAACAGTCTTGCAATAAGGTAAAAAATTAATTTCTCCTCTACACCATAATCTCAAGTTAAAAGCTAGGGACGGCCCACTGTATAAAGTTGTTCACTTTTAATTCTTGCTAGGAAACTTAATTTGACCCTTTTTTGACCTTTGGGTTTGCAATTAATTTTGTGCTCATACCCAACGTGTACACCTAGACTTGTACTGTACATGAAATGACCTTAGAACCTCAAGGAGAATGACTTTCCATATGGCTCCCTAATGACACTGCTCTCTCTCTATAACCATAAAAGTTGTAATCATCTTTAATGTATTCTTGAAGGGTAAATTATTTCATTGCTAATCATTTTGCGAGTATAAAGAAGCAATTGTGTCCTTCCTGTAGGTGAGCTTATGTTTGCATCATTTTTTCAACCTGACACACTTTCCTATCCTACAGTATAGTTTGACACTATACTAATCAAAGTCACTTGGGAAAACAGTAATGTCAGAGTGCTTGTAGACTTCAGTCACAGGACAAAGACAGAAGCAGGTGCAGTCGGGAACTGCAAATTAGGGTCTTCTTTCCAATAAATGCTTCTGGATCGATATGTTCCATGTCACCTTATGAATAGTTTTCACATTTTGCTACTCAAACTCGCACATCTCATCCTCAAGTTGACAGCAGCTAATCTCAAAGCTTTGTTTTTCAGCGTGATCCACTGCCTATTTGATGCGGGTGTGTATCGAATCTATCAACCTTTAAAAGTTAACAAGTTGTCTGGGGAAATGCCATTTGTACCAGTTCAATAGAAAATGTCAGACTCTGATAAAATGGTGAAGACTTATACGCATGTCAGCTGTACTTGAGGATCAGCACAGAAGTAAGAGTGAATTGGAAAGCTTTGTGCCTTTGTGGCATAGATAGTTCTCTCCAACATTTGCTAGGCTTTCAGTACCAAAAGTGAAGAGAGAAAAACATTTTGAAATAAGAACGTGCATGAAATAATCCCAGCTATCTAAAAATATTTCTAAAGATAATATCTGTTTTTTCTAAGACTTACCATCTCTGACACAGTCAGTGTTAATGAAAAATATTTTGTTGTAATCATAGCATTTTGTTTTTGATTGGTTTTATCATTCAGCAACTGTGGTCCCCAGATCCTAACTGTCCTATGTTTGGGAAGTATGCAGCAAAATGAACGTAGTAGTTTCTCTATGAACAACACAGTGATGGATGGAAACACACGCAAGCACACATGTTAAGTGTAAAGCTTTACTACGAAGTGCTGACCAAGTTTTGTTAAGTATCTTGTAAGTATGAAGGAGCAACTTGCAATAAACTGGTCCATTGACTGTAACTCGTGAATTTGAAGCTGCTTTTAGCTTTTGTAGTTACCAGTCATCACTACAGTTTCTGCTTCTTGTGTTGTAGAATATACTGTCAGTATAACTGCTGCAATGATGTTATTGTGACATAATTGTAATAATGTGAAATATTGTGACAGATATTGTACGGCCTTTACATTAACTTTAGCTTTCAATGTCAAGTGAGCTGAGATAAGTGATGTTGTGAATTGGCAGTATATGAATGAAATTGACTGAAATAACCTCATCTCCCATTTCAGTTGATCACTTCCAAAATAACCAATGAGGTTATTATTATTATTATTATTATTATTATTATTATTATTCTGTGTATGTGTGTGTGTGTGTGTGTGTGTCTACGAGTTTCATTTACAGTACGAATTGGATGATACAATGGGTGTCTAAACAAATGAGGGTCATTGTTTTGATGCACCGTTGAGAAACACAGCAAAACATCAATATGATAATGAGCACCTGTTGTAGAAGAATGACAAAAACAAGCAAAAATGTTTAATAATTTATATAGTCTTTATATTTATATAGTCATGGAATTATGATACTCTGTTTTTATTAAGTTTCAAAACAGCTGTGATTTCACTATGGCTTCATAACATGTGCATGAAATATACTCCATATATGGGGACAGTACGATATAGGAAGCTAACAACCAGCTGAGCAATCTGAATCATGACTAGCTAAAACACTGCTCACTTTCTGTTAGTAGTTTTATTGAGAGCTCAGTAATTGACTGGTCTGTAGTAAATGGCATTTGTTAATGTCAAAACAATTTAGTCTCTGCTGCTTCAAAAAAAGTAAAGCGTATTGTATTATGTGAGTCATAAGCAAGTAATTTATAGCAAATCATACATGTGTTACAAAATCATATAAGATTATATTAACACACAAGATTTGGGTCAACTGTACACATCGTTCCAGTGATCTTAAAATACTTTTCTCTTAAAATGTATTTCTCTGCTTTGTCTCTTTAGTACCTACCTACTGCTCGCAAATAGACACACATCCAGATCCAAGCTTACCTCCTGGTTTACTTCTTTGCACTCCTCATCTTCTCTCTTGACCTTGATCCATTGACTCTGCAGGTCACCTAGCTCACAGGTCACCATGAGAGACTCCCAGATGAGCAGATTTGTTACCATTCTGTGGTCGGATCATTGCTGTCCGATGGGATCTAGTTTGGAAGCTGATATACAACTGGGAGTATTGAGGATCACTGGCTCCATGCCATGTCCCTGACTGTCCTCATCTAATCATACATACCACTTTTGTTTTTTTCTCTTCTCTAATGAAATTTATTTTATTTTTGCTCATCCAGAGGTTGTGTACAATAAATTAAGAGGTTAATTAAATTTTGTAAAAATGAAATAAACAAAAAAGTTGAATTTTTGTTAGCATGAAACTCTTCCTAAAAGAAACAAAGCCTATTTTTCTGAAGCTGTGATTAAACATTAGAGATAAGCTGTGAAACTTCAGGAAATATTTGAAAACTGAAAAAGTTAAAAAGGATGAAATTCTTCAGCCTATAATACATCCCAAACCAAAAAATGACTAATACAAATGAAGAATGTCAGTCTCTATCCTCTGCAGACATACACTATTCATTTACATAAGTTCATAAGAGGCTTATTTTGCGAGCTCTGAAGACCTCATTCAGTACATTAATTATGTCCCTGTTGTTCACTGAGATATACCTATCTTGATTTTTTTAAACTAAGGCTGTGTTATACTCTTACAAGAAAATCATAAGAATTTATTCTGTAGGGTAAACATATTTAAGCTATGACAAATAGCTGCTATAAATCACTGTTAGTTTCACCATCTGCCTCAGACAGTCAGCTGAAAAAACTACAAGATTTGACTCTTGCATGGCACTGCATGACATAGCTTTAGAAATATTATAAGGCTCACTGACGTTCATCTCTCATGAGAAGACACAAGCATTGACAAACTTCAGATCCTTTTTCTAATGCCAATAAGTCGGCTAAGCGCTACCACTTTATCACACATGTGGACCAGAAAAGTACATATTTAGGATGTGTGTCATGTTTAGCATACATTGTGTTTTGTTAAGTGCCAATGTAGATCCCGCAGTATATCCTGCATGAAGGAATGGGTGCTCTACCAAGTCTCATTAATCACTAATAGCATGGCTTAATTGTGTAACCATATTTGGTCACTAAGATGAATGTGTAAATGACAAATTTCTTGTCTTTTAAATTTTTTATTAGAGCATTATATCTAGTGTTTAACTGCAAAGTACCATTTGATTGAATTTATCATAAAGAACTATATTTGAATCAGAGGAAGAAAGCGGTGCCTTGGAAAATAAATTATCTTTAATTGACAAATTACATTGCCTCAATTAGTCTGCCAGTGAATTTGTCTTTATAATGTGTGGCTTTCTACATATAAATGTTCTTTCGTCTGCTATTTCCATCCCTATTTTAGCACTCTCTTAGAATATGAACATTTCAATATTCATGTGTTAATAGGAGACATTACAATTCAAATAAATCATAACAAGTCAAAATGACTCAGATCAAATTAGTTCAGACACTGTGCTGTCAAAGAGCTTAAGTCTGAATGATTTTTTTTATTTCAGCGCCCATTTGTGTTATTTCCTATTTGCTTTTTTATTTTAATCAAAATCAAAATGCTTATTTCAGTGTTTTACAAATATTTCAGATTCCACTGTAAATATGTTGCAGTTCTTTTATACAATTATTAAACTGAGACTCATCTAACCATTATTCCCTCTGCTGTGTTTTTTCACTACCTGACAGACAAAAAACTGGTATATGTCAGGTGGTGAAATAAATCTTCCCAGATGAATAACTGTTCCATAACCACAAACCATTTTAAATACCTACACCGAAACTTGATGTGCACCTCCCTGAAAACGTAACTACACATCACGTAGATGCAGTGCACATCTGTTGGGATTGGCCTGTTCAGTACCATCAGTTCTTCCTATGTGTTTCTGGTGACTTTCCATCACAGTTTTTGAATGGAGTAGGGGGGAACAATAATCATCACCTCAGTATGAGGAGCAATAAACATTGCCTCAATATAAAGACTCACAGATGTGAACAAATTACTGGAGAAAGGTTCCCGACTATTGGAATGAATGTGAGAGAACGTACCAAGAGTCTTATTTAAAAGTGTCTCAAGGGTTTAGAGAGAGTATCAGTAAAAAGAGAAAATGTCCAGTGAGCGCAGTTCCCAAAATGCCCTGTTCATACCAGAGGTCAGAGGAGAGTGACCAGCCTGGTTTGAACATATAGGAAGGCATTAGGAACTAAAATATTACAACAATAATAATGTAAATACATTACAACCAAGATATGCAGAAAAACATATGGATGTAGGTATAGATATGAATACACCTATAAATATAAATATAAAAGAACAAGTATGTGTGTGTGGCGGGACGTGGTTGGTGGTGCGGGTGCGGCGAGGTGGATGTACCTGATCAACGATCATGCCGTGCCTGCTTTAAAAGGGTGAACTAGGGCCTGTCTTGGTAGTAGTTGTTGGTGATGTGTGTGGCTGTGAGCTGCAAAGCAATAGCTGAGTATTGTTAAAACAGCAACCATGAGAATAAAGTAGGCAGAAAAGCATGGAAATGTGGTGGGGTCTGTCGTGGTTTGTTTACAGTGGTGCCAAAACCTAGTAGGGGGTCACAGCAGACCCAGGACTGGGCCAGCCAGGGAAGGCGCTGGCCCAGGTGGAGGCCGAGCTCGCACAATAGGAGCAGGCAGCAGTGTTACGCCGCTGGCAGGAAGAGCTGCACGCCCAGACCGAGAGTCTGAAGGAGGTGAACGAGGGTCTGGCAGCTCGGATCCGGGCCTGGCCGAGCATCAGACCACTCCCCGCCATAGTGTGTCAATAACAAACATGGCAAAATTGTTATTTGTCCAACTCTCCAAGTCAGATAAAGAAAAAGTGTGATTCAGAGGCTACATTACCAACAGCAAAACAAAAAAAATAATTTATGTAGTTGTATTCTTAGTTAAACATATTCCTAAACCTATTTTTTCCTTGCTTCCACCCTTCAAATGTTCAAGTAGAAAAATGTGTACTTATATTTAATGAACATGGTCTGAAAGCGTTACAAGTAAAATCAAAGCTAAAGACTTTTTAGCTCAAAGTCATTAGATTAGTGGACCTCTTCTATATATAGAACTTCTAATTCAAGTACATTCTTTTTAAATTTCGGATCAAGTGATTGTCAGTTTGTTGCCGATCAGTGGCACTGTGCTGATGTGAAAACTTGTTTTTTCTGTGCCAAGTTTAAGCCTGGTACCTTACGCCATATGTTAACAAAGACAGTGAATGACTTCAGTGTGTTGAGAATGACTGACAAAATCATAAGTACACATGCAAAATGATAGCAATATATATATATATATATTAGGGGTGCAACAATACTCGTATTGAAATTGAACCGTTCAATACAGTGCTTTCGGTTCGGTACGCATATGTATCGAACAATACAAAATTTTTTATGTATTTTATCAACTTTTCCTCTGACGATGCTGTCTGTGTTGAGAGCTCAGTGGATCTGCATTCGACTTATCCGCCTAGACTGCACTGTCGAGCGCAGATCCACTGAGCGCAGCGAGACAGAAGTTAAGGTCGTTGTAACATGGCAAATTGAACCTCCCCCACCCTCATTCAGATCTGGCGTTTGGAACTATTTTGGTCTTCATGTGAAGCATGACCCTGATGGTAAGTGCGTCATGGACAAAAGTAAAACAGTATGTCGGATGTGCCACGCAGTGCTCAATTACATTGGTGGGAACTAGTGCGTTAGCGCAGTTAGCTTGTTAACGTGTTGATGCAGTCCAGCCCCACGCACAGGGCGATCCGCGGTAGCTCGTTAATGGAGATTTGCCGTGTTGTGGCGTTAACATCATTTCAGATTAACACTGACAGCACTAGTGGGAACACAACGAATATGACTGCACATTTACTCCGACATCATCCTAGTGCAAAGACAAGTGGAAGCAGACAAAAACAACAAGCACGCATGCTACAAACTTTACCCGAGTCATTTAGACAGCCGTTAGCACATGATTCTCATTATGGGGACCTGATATGTTTAATATGCTGCTGAGAATATAGCCCAGAAGAAGCCTATAGTAGAGCTTTTATTTTGGAAAGAGCCATTTCTCTGTAATAAACTCTCTTTTTCCAAAGATGAGTGATTTCTCAATCAGATAGATTTATTTTTTTATTACTTTGTTGTTTCAGCAACATTAAATTTAAAAACTGTACTTTTGAGTTAAAATATATATTTATAATTTTAATAAATGACAAATTAAAAAGGCATGAACATTTTTTTGTATCGAAAAAATATCGAACCGTGACACCAAAGTATCGAACCGAACCGTGAATTTTGTGTATCGTTGCACCCCTAATATATATATATAAAAATGTATATATATATATATGTATATATATATATATATATATATATATATATACAGCAGAGTGTGGTTGAATTTGATGGAGGAATTCAGCCTCCCAAGCCTGAAGACAGAAACTTCTGTATTGCCTGCAAGACATCTGTAGGGTGAACATGCTGTGGCTCAGGAAGTTATTTTCTTGTAAAAATCACCTCAATGATATCACAGATATTTAGTAGATGGGTACTGATGACGTCGTTTGCATTCATTTCAATCACCTGCTGCAGAGTATTACAGTCTTGGGCTGTACACATTCCAAACCAATCTTATCAAAGTATGCAACATACTGACTATGGATTGGCAGTGAAAAAGATGTTTTTTTCAAAAGGTTCTCTGGACTCAGTGGGCAAATGAATAGTTTATACAAACAGTTCAGTACTTGTTTATAAAGCAGCCTCACTCGCTTTTATCAAAAAGGCCCTATGGGATCTTGATCCCAAGGTTAGGAAAGCTTGAGCTAGGACTTATAGGAGAAATAAAACGAAATAGCTGCTTTCCAAAGGCAAAGTAAGCATTTCTCATAGATATGCATGCACCCTCTGCCTTGTGAACATGGAAGAGAGAGAACAGTGCAGCTGAGATCCGAAGATGGTACAATTGCCCACAGCAAGTAGCTGCATCAACTCTCCCTTCAAAACTTGAAAGGCCTGCTGGTCCTCTCTCATGTCTCCTGTCATCACAGTAGTCCACACTGGCAGGGGGTCCCCTCTACGTCCATGTCATTTGCACAGCCCACAGCATGACGCTTTTCTTCTCTTGACTTTCATTTTTCCTTTCTCACTGACCAGCAGTACATAGAAAAATTTGTGGGCGGGGGTGTGGTTTGAGGGATAGTGGCCTATTATTTTTCTCTCTTTTTCTTTTTTGCTGTGTGCATTTAAGAAAATCCTTGAAATCTTTAAAAACTCCTTGCCAAAGCTGTGATTTGACGTTAGCAGAACTGTCTGGTACTGTTATTGCACTATAGTAAGTACCAGTACTAAGCACTGCATATCACATATGTTGTTTAATGACTGAAAACCTCATGTGTGGTCATTGTTAGGTCTTAAAATACATCCATGTCATTATTTATTTCACAGAAACTAAATGGTGAAACTATTTAATAGCCCGTAGAACCACTGAGCTGCAATAAGCTGAAGTAATCATTTTCTGCATGACTTTATCTGCCTCTCACATTGTCACTCACATTGAAGAATTTTGGCTCACTCTTCTTTTACAGTGTGGCTTCAGTTCGTTGAGTTATGGGACTTTGTTTACAGCATTTCAATTGGCTTGATGTCTGGAATTTCACTGTAGTATTGCAGCACCTTGATTCTTTTCTTTGGTTGCTGTGCTTGGGATTATTGCCCTGCTCTATGAACCAGTTTCATCCAGACTTTAGCTGTTAGACCGACCTTGCACTTGAGTCTAGAATACTGGTATACAGAGGATTTCACGGCTGACTTAGTGACTACAAGGTGCCCAGTTCCTGGGGCTGCAAAACAAGCCCCAAAAACCATCACACCTGCACCACTGTGCTTAACAGCTTCTGTGAGGTGTTTGGTTTATTTCAAATGTGGAACTGTGCTTATAGCCCAATATCTCCACTTTGGTCTGTTCAAAGGACATTGTTCCACAAGTTTCATGGTTTGTTCAGAAGCAACTTTGCAAAACTGTGCTGTCTTAATGCATGCTCATCATCCAGGTAAGAAAATCCCAGAAATATGATTCTATTCATCCGGACATGGCATTTTCTCCCAATGAAAGCACTACATCCAGATAAAAAGAATCAACTTTCTGGGCTAAGTCATGCTACAATGTTGTTTTCTCTGAAGAGGTCTTGATGCATGCTCAATCATCCAGGTAAGTAAATCTCCAAAAGTTGATTCTGTTCATCTGGACGTAGCATTTTGTGGGAGAAAGGTTTCGTCACTCATCCAAGTGACTTCTTCAGTCTCAGCTGACCTCAGGTTTCCCCAATCTTATAAACAGTACATTTGCATAATGACTGAAACCAGCCCAGTGAAGGAACAATGGGCTGGGAGGTCAGTTCCTTAATCTTAATTATGAAAATTCTCATGACCAGTGATCAACAGCCACTGACCAAAACCCACTGATCAATGGCCATGAGTACCATTCACAGAGAGTTGGGGAATGGCTGCAATCACAGCATTGTAAGATGGCGAAAGATGTACCCTTCTGGCTTCAATCCTCAACCCATTCAGCTCTGAACACCACATCCAGAACACTTTGGATTTTGTTGAGGAGGGTGAGAGATGTCATTATGGAGGCAGATGAAACCATGGTCTTGTACGACGTTACATCTCTCTTCACTTGCATCCCAGTCACGGAAGCGTTGGAGGTAGTGCGTAAGAGATTACAGGATGACTCCAACCTCAGCAACAGGACCACTCTCAGCATCGAACAAGTGTGTTTGCTTTTGGAACCGTGTCTTCATTCCACCTACTTCACATACAAGGGGCAGTTCTACAGGCAGAAACATGGGTGTGCCATGGGTTTCCCAGTTTCACCCATCGTGGCCAATTTGTACATGGAAGAAGTGGAAAAGAGGGCTTTGCTATCCTACCCTGGAACACCACCAAGCCACTGGTTCAGATATGTGGATGACACCTGGGTAAAAATCAAATCTCAGGACGTTTTCACGGATCACATTAACTCGGTGGACCAACACATCAAACTCACCAGGGAGGATATGAAAAGTGGACTGTGTGAAGTAGACTGTGAGATTTCCATCAGTAATGGGGGACATCTAAAAGCTGATGTGTACCATAAACCTACACATACGGATCAGTATTCAAGGTTTGACTCTCATCATCCACTGGAGCATAAATTGGATGTCATCAGGACGCTACAACACAGAGCGAACACCATCCCCACAGACACAGCGGCCAGGGAGGCAGAAGAACAGCACATTAAGAAGTCCCTGAGAAAATGTGGTTATCCCAGCTGGACTTTTGTCAAAGCTGGGAAGGTGCCAGAAGAAAGCTCCAGCCGATCCAGGAGAGAAGGACAACTGCTGCCTAAGCGAAAACCTGTAGTGATCCCGTACGTGTCAGGAGTATCGGAATAGTTGAGACCCATTTTTTCTAAACACCGGGTCTCTGTGGCTTTTAAACCCCAAAACACGCTGCGCCACAAATTGGTCCACCCCAAGGATCGGGTCCCCCCGACACAAGCAGAGTAACATAGTGTACGCTGTTAAGTGCCAGGAGGATTGCCAGGATTTATGCATCAGGGAAACCAAACAACCTCTGGCAAAGCGGATGGCACAACACAGAAGAGCTACCTCATCAGGCCAGGACTCTGCAGTCTATTTACACCTACAGGCCAGTGGACAGTCTTTCAATGATGAGGATGTACACATCCTGGACAGGGAGGAACGCTGGTTTGAGCGCGGAGTCAAAGAGGCCATTCACGTGAAAAGGGAAAGACCATCTCTGAATCGAGGAGGGGGCCTAAGGGTACATCTGTCACCATCTTACAATGCTGTGATTGCAGCCATTCCCCAACTCTCTGTGAATGGTACTCATGGCCATTGATCAGTGGGCTTTGATCAGTGGGTTTTGGTCAGCCCATTGTTCCTTCACTGGGCTGGGTTCAGTCATTATGCAAATGCAACACGTTCTCACTCCCAACTCGTCAAATGTGTGACGCATGGTCAGGCTCCCTCTGCTTCACTTATCGACGCGCAGGGTACCCCCCTGGCGTCGAGAATTGACGTGCAGGGTCCTCCTATTGAATCCTATACTGATCCCTAATCGTTGTTTATTGACGACAAGAGATTTCCGCGGAAGAGCCTGTTGTCCGTATATTTATATATTTCCAAAATCACATAGTGACGTGTACTGAACACAATATATTATATAATGTAAACAACTACCTGAGAAACAGCAGATACAGCAGATAAATTAATTATAGGCCATTACTTTTGTATCGTTTATTGCATTTATGGAGGGAGAGGTGTATGCTGGGTAATGGCACAGCTAGCGACCGGGTGACTTTATTCACCCGCTTCGGCTGTTATCAGTCCATACAATGGGCGTTATTAGCAGAAATCAGTCCCATAGATGTGGGCCATCTCCTGCTAGATTGTTCAGAAGGTTGTTATCATCCATCCAGATGGAGGATCACTGACAGGAGCGTGGAAGACTCCAGAATCCACTCTGGCTGGAATCCGGTGGATACAGCAGTGTTACAGGTAAGACCATTTAAACGGACAGCATTTATAGAAGGACTATTAAAAGTCAGCGAGTGTCAATAATGTTAATGTGGTTATGTTAGTAATACACCGAGTGCTAATATAACAGCTTTAAGATGCATTTGTAGATATTATTACGTGTTTTACCGTCTTTATGGTGCTAGCTTAAAGTTACGGTGTAAACGTTAGCTTATATTGTAGTAAAGCTGTTACTGTTTAAACGATGTTGGGACAGAAATATTAGCTTCTGTCATGACTGATGAAGTTACTAGTTAATAAAGTTTCCAGTAAAGTGATTAATCGCAGCCACAGATTGACAGTAAATATCCCGATTAGCTTCAATTCATCTGTAATAAATATGTGCAAGTTTCAGTGCTTCGTTTAAACTGTATGATACTTATACTGACCCAGGGTCAGTGTAAAATACAATCCTAGCTGTGTGAACAAAGCCTGGCTCTTTTAATCCTGCATGACAAACCTCAGGATGCAGGTTCTTATTACTCTTTCCTGCTGGCACACCTGTCACACCTGAGAGTCAGCTAGAAACTTACAGTGACGTGGACATCATGCAAAGACTGACAGACTCTGTAATACTGTAAATGATCAGTGACTCAGGTTAACACTAAACTTTAAACAGTCCCTCTGTGTCTCTGTGTGTGCTGAACATTTAGGATTGAGTCAGGCTGCATTGACTGTGGGACTTTAATGTGTTAAAAGCAGGTTGAAGACGGCTCAGAAACATTTGAAGATTAAAATTTAGCATTATGGCTGCTGGTGGTTTGTAAAGCCTTTACTCAGCTGTATTTTTGTTACTAATTTATGTTTGTTGTTTAACACAGATTTCAGAAGAGCAAAGATGAGCACTGTTGCTTAATCCTTAATAGTTTAACTGGATTGGAAATCAAAAAAATCCAGATTCTTCTTCCACAGAAGTTTCATTTCTCAGTGTGGAACTGCTGAGTCACCTGAAGAACTCATTTCATTCTCCACGATGTTGATTTACAGAAATGTTTCACAGGAACTGATTCCTCCCAAAGGGTGAACTAGTGTGTTTCCATAGATTATCTCTGTATGAATGTACTTCTTAAATGAAGGCAAGTGTTTGTCCTTTTTTGTTCCTCAGGTACAGTACGTGATATTAAGGGCAGGCGGTCATCACTGGGGGAAGTCAAGAAGCAGACGTACTTCCAAGAGGGAGCTGCAGTGAGGACACAGCCTGGTCACTGAGGTCAGAGGTCAGAATCTGAAACAGTGCAGGTTTATATTCTAGGGGTTATAAAAAAATTGAAATGTATTTATAAAGAAACCTTTAAATAATATTTCAAATAATAGTCATAATTATGATTATTATTAGAAATATCAAACATTTAAGTGGATTTTCTGTTGCACTTATTGTCTTAGCCCTGCGATAACTGGCAGCCTGCCTTTGTCCTGTATCAGCTGGGATAGGCTTCATCCTCCCGCGACCTTGAATTGGATACATGAATTATATTGAATTGTATTCCAATTATGTAATCTCATCATTTACAAAATCAAGGTATCCAATCAAAATGTAAGTAATAATGTTAAAACTGGGAAAGCAGAAATAAGTGTGACATGAATGTAAATGTGTTAGCTGACATAGAGGACAGCTACATGTAGTCTGAAAAACCTTTGTTGTCAAGTTTGCAGGTCCATCAGCACGAGACATTCTTACATAGAAGAGACTGTTAAAGTCTCTAACTCAGTGAAGCATTATTGGTCCAGTCTGTTTGGATAAATATAGTAAGCTGATGTTTGTCCATTTATTGACACATTTTCTCAAGTGCTTATCCAGTTCAGGATCACAGTGGAGCTGCAGCTGGATATGTTCAGTAAAGAAACCTTACAAAAGTTAACAATAAACCTGCATCTCTGTACGTTGTTGTCCACAGGATGAGAAAATCAAACTGGAAGACTGTGGAACATGTTAATAAATGTTTGTGTGTTTATGCCTGTGTCTTTCACAGGAGGCGCTGAAAGGTTTCCCTAATAGTTCCTGGTGAATCAAAGCAGAACCATAAAGGTTGCTGTACTGCATGATGGCCTTACCCCTGAGCAGTCGTCCTGTTAAAGGAGGAACCAGTTAGAAGCTGTTTTCAAAGTAGCTGAGCAGATTTCATCTCAAGTAAGCGATTAACTGTTTGTTCATTTGTTCTGCCACTTAAAGAGCATTTAAGGACGTCTTTTGAGTGTCTAGTTGAATTAATTCTACTGGCTCTCATGGTCATTTGTGATTATGGACATATTTTTCATGTTTTCAACCATTTAGTAAATTCTGTCTATTTAGTAATATCTGTCAGCTATAAAATGTAATATAAATATAAATATAAAAATATCTAAATATCTCCTGCCCGTTATATTTTAATGATGTAAGACCAGACGTCTGTTATCGTGTTACATAAGCATTCCTCACATATCAATGAGATGCTGTACAGTACAATCCTACTGACACAGCAGAGGGATAACGACGGCTATTTAACATCGTTACACAACACAGTCGAGCTGCATGATGCAGACAAAGTGACTAAATCATCTTTTTTGTGGTTTATTGTCTTCAAACCAGCAGACAAAGCCGATGGCAGAAGATGTTTGGAGAAGAACTTCACGCCGTCTACTGACAAGGTATTTTTTTCTTGTTATCAAAAGACATTTAGAGTGACGGCTTCTACAACTGTGCTGAAGTAAAACTTACAGTCTAAGAAGTCACAGTGTTGATATTCAGCACAAAGAGAAAAGCTCACTTGTTTGAATTTATTTACAATCATAGTTTTTGTAAATTCTGACTGTAAACAGATTTTACAGCTTTGATATTGTTTGACACTCGATATCAGGTGATGGTATTTAATTTAAAGGTTTCTATGTCCCAATGAGCCATTTACACTGACCAGTGTCAGTTTGACTGTAACACATTCATTATTTAGATTCAGCATTTCTAAGAGAAAT